>NW_024100823.1:47500-50206 GCF_016161935.1 Mauremys reevesii
AAGAAGCTAGCAAGTTGTGTTGTAAGTAAAGAAGAAGAAGAAGAAGTTGTAAGAAGAAGTTAAAGAAGAAGAAGAAGAAGAAGAAGAAGAAGAAGAAGTTAGGCCAAGAAGAAGAAGAAGAAGTAAGAAGAAGAAGAAGAAGAAGAAAATAGGAAGAAATAGGCCAGTTGTGGCCAGCTGTGCTGTGTCAGGCCAGGCCAGTTGTGCTGTGCCAGGCCAGGTTGTGCTGAAGAAGAAGAAGTTGAAGAAGAAGTTAGGTTGTGTTAGGTTAGGTTAAAGAAGAAGAAGAAGAAGAATAGGTTAGGCACAGGGGTTAGGCGAAGAAGAAGAAGAAGAAGAAGAAGTTAAGAAGAAGAAGAAGAAGAAGAAGTTAGGAAGAAGGAAGAAGAAGAAGAAGAAGAAGAAAATGAAGAAGAAGAAGAAGAAGAAATAAATAGAAGAAGAAGTCAAACAGGTTGTGCCAGGCTAGGCAAAGCCAGGTTGTGCTGTGTTGTGTTGTAAGAAGAAAGAAGTAAAGAAGAAGAAGGAAGAAGAAGAAGAAGTTAGGTTAAATAGGCAACAAGAAGAAGAAGAAGAAGAAGAAGAAGAAGAAGAAGAAGAAGAAGAAGAAGAAGAAGAAGAAGAAGAAAGAAGAAGAAGAAGGAAGAAGAAGAAGAAGTTGTGTTAGGCTAGGTTAAAGAAGAAAATAGGCTTAGGTTAGGCCAGGTTGTAAGAAGGCCAGGTTGTGGTTGTACAGGCTAGGCCAGGCGAAAGAAGAAGAAGAAGAAGAAGTTGAAGAAGAAGAAGAAGAAGTTAAAGAAGAAGAAGAAGAAGAAGAAGAAGAAGAAGAAGTTGAAGAAGAAAAGAAGAAGAAGAAAGAAGAAGAAGAAGAAGAAGAAGAAGAAGAAGAAAGAAGAAGAAGAAGAAGTGTTAGGTTAGGTTGAAGAAGAAGAGGTTAAAGAAAGAAATAGGCTGTATTAGGCTGAAAATAGGCCAGGAAGAAAATAGGTTGAAGAGGCTGAAATAGGGCTAAACAGGCCAGGCTAGCCAGGGTCAGGCCAGGCCAGGCCAGGCCAGGCCAGGTTGAAGAAGAAGAAGAAGAAATAGGCTGAAGAAGAAGAAGAATGAAGAAGAAAGAAGAAGAAGAAGAAGAAAGAAGAAGAAGAAGAAGAAGAAGAAGAAGAAGAAGTAAAGAAGAAGAAGAAGAAGAAGAAGAAGACAAGAACAGGCTAGGCCAGGCCAGGCTGAAAAGAAAAGAACAGGCCAGGCTGAAGAAAATGAAGCCAGCTAAACAGTTGCAAGGAAGAAGAAAGCAAAGCTAGGCAAAGCTAGGCTAGGTTAAAGAAGAAGAAGTTAGGTTAAAGAAGAAGAAAGAAGAAGTTGAAGCGAAGAGGTTAGGCTTACATGCTAGGCTGAAGAAGCAGGGGTTAGGCCAAGAGCTAAAGAGGCAAGAAGAAGAAGAAGAAGAAGAAGAAAGAAGAAGCGAAGAAGAAAAGAAGAAGAAGAAGAAGAAGAAGAAAGAAGAAGAAAATAAATAGTTTAAAGAAGAAGAAGAAGAAAAGAAGCCAAAGAAGAAGAAACAGCGAAGTTGTGGTTGTAAGAAGAAAGAAGAAATAAAGAAGAAGAAGAAGAAGAAGAAGAAGAAGTAGTTGAAGAAGTTAAAGAAGAAGAAGAAGAAAAGAAGAAGAAGAAGAAAAGAAGAAGAAGAAGAAGAAGAAGAAGAAGAAAGAAGAAGAAGAAGTACAGAAGAAGAAGAAGAAGCAATGAAATATAAAGAAGAAGAAGAAGAAAGAAATATATTGAAAGAAGAAAATATAAGAAGAAGAAATAAAGAAGAAGCAAAGCCAAAGAAGAAGAAGAAAGAATGAAAGAAATAAAGAAGAAGAAGAAGAAGAAGAAGAAGAAGAAGAAGAAGAAGAAGAAGAAGAAGTTAAAGAAGAAGAAGAAGAAGAAGTTGAAGAAGAAGAAGAAGAAGAAATAAAGAAGAAATAAATAGGTTAGAAGAAGAAGAAATAGGTTGAAGAAGTGCTAGGTTAGGAAGAAGAAGTAAAGCAATAGGCCAGGCCAGGCCAGGGTCAAAGAAATAGGCCAGGGCTGTGCCAGCCTAGGCCAGGCGTGTCAGGCCAGCTAGGTTGTGGCCAGGTTGAAATAAAGAAAAGAAGAAGAAGAAGTTGAAGAAGCTAAATAAAGAAGTTAAAGAAAGAAGGAAGAAGAAGAAGAAGGAAGAAGGAAGAAGAAGAAGAAGAAGAAGAAGAAGAAGAAGAAGTAAAGAAGAAGAATAGGCTGAAGAAAGGGAAGAAGAAGTAGGTTAAAGAAAGAGGTTAGGAAGAGGGCTAGGTTAGGTTAAAGAAGAAGAAGAAGCTAGGAATGCCAGGTTAAAGAAGAAGAAGAAGTTAAAGAAGAAGAAGAAGAAGAAGAAGAAGAAGAAGAAGAAGAAGAAGAAGAAGAAGAAGAAGAAGAAGAAGAAGTTAAGAAGAAGAAGAAGAAGAAGAAGAAGAAGTTAGAGGTTAGAAAGAAGAAGAAGAAGAAGAAGAGGTTGTGCTAGGAAGTTGAAAAGAAGAAGTTGTGCAGAAAGAAGAAGAAGAAGAAGAAGAAGAAGAAGAGTTAGGTTAGAAGAAAGAAGGTTGTGCTGAAGGTAAAGAAGAAGAAGTTAGGCTAGGTTAGGTTAAGAGTTAGGTTAGGTTAGGTTGTGTTAAAGAAGAAGAAGAAAGAAGAAGAAGTTAAAGA
>NW_024100824.1:0-49764 GCF_016161935.1 Mauremys reevesii
AGCAGGTTCTGCAGACGGCCTTGTAGGCGTGAAGAGTAGGATACAGCCAAGTTGCTATGGCTGGAAGCTGGGCTGCTGGGCAAAACACGGCATATGGAAGGGAAAGAAAGAAAGAAAGAAAGAAAGAAAGAAAGAAAGAAAGAAAAGGTAACCTCTGGAGGGAAGGATCCAACCCTACAGCTTGTTCCATCTCTGCCTACCCCCACCTCATAAATCTTGGAGCTCCAGCGAATCAAGGGAGCCCGACAAGGACCACTCTGGAAGAGGCGGAGGATGTGTACCTGGATGTCGGTGGTGTCCGCCTCCTTCGTGCCTCCAGGGTGAAGACCGAGCCAAGGGCAGCTTGTAAGAGGCAGGCGGACTCCTAGCTCAGGCTCAAGGGCTGGTTTCCCATGGTGCTGGCAAGAGGAGAGAGGAGCTGGTATTAGACTGGCGCGAGTGCGGGGGACTGTCGCCAACACGGACACGAAACCACAGGGCTGGCAGGCACAGGGCTGGCGCAGAATGGAAACTGAGGCACTGGGAGCTAGGGGGAATGACAAGGCCGAGGCGCGCCAGCACAGACACATACAGCGGGCGTGGCAGGAATAGCCACTGGTCCCTGGAGCCTGCTGCCCCTCCTGTATCTGAGCCCGGGAGTGAGCCCTCCCCAAGGCCCCTGCAATGTTAGTGGGGTGGGGTGAAAAGAAGAGCCCAGCCAGGGGAGAGAGTGGACCCTTCCCGCCCCACCAGCTCTGGGTTGTGAGGAGCCACTCCCTGGGAGGTGAGCTACCTGGGAGTGGGAGGGACAGTCTCCCCAGCCTTGGGCCTGAGCAGCACTGGGGTTAGGGGAGCTAAATGGAGGGCAGGTGGGGTGGAGGAGGGGGCCGTCTCACCTTGAGTGCCCACAGCAGCCAGGCAGCTGGCGAGGATCTCGCTGGGTGGAGAGTCTTAGAAGCCTCAATGAGCTCCTGTGAGACGAGAGGAGACAAAGGAGCATGAGGATCTGGGCCCTGGGCTGACACCTCTCCCCAGTGAGGAGATGACACAGCCAGTGCCCCACATGGCCAGCAGGATCCCCACTACCTCCCGCTCTCTCCATTTCTTCCTGCCCAGCAAACTGGGCTCCTTTCCCAGGATTCCTTCCCAGCCAGTCCCAATCCCCTTCTTCCCTCCTCCTGTCAAACCTGCCCCATTCAGCACCATCCCACAACAACCTGAGCTGGGACCATGTGATTCCTTGTCCAGTCACAGCTGCCCTCCAGCCCCAATTCCCACTGCCCAACTGTACAATTCTCCCTTCTCTTCTCCCCGCCTTCAGCCCCCAGCAATCCCTGCTCCTCTGCTGCCCCACCCACACCCCGCAGCTTCCTCTACCCATTAGCCCGCCATACCCTGGCCAATCCTAATGTCTCATCTCTCTCCTCCAGCTGCCGGGATGAGGTCTCACTCCACCACAATCCTTCCACCATTAGCCGCCTTTGTAGCAGTGCGCTCCAGCGTGTCCTGCCTCTGTCCTGTGCAGCAAGACACGCCGGGTAGATGGCCCTGCAGGAACCTGAGCTGCCGCCCCTCATCCTGTACTCCACCGGGAGTGGGGGATAGCCGAGAGAGAACCTGTTAGCTAGGGACCTTCCTCCCACCCACACTAGCCCAGGGCTCAGGCCTCACTGGGGGATTGTGGGAGCCGCCAGTGTCCAACCCCCTACCACTCCTGGGCCAAGCAGGTGACTGGGAACTGGGACAGGCCTGTGGGGAGTGAGACTCGGCTGTTGTGGGAGAAACACCCCATCTTGGGGTCCCACATCAGGGATGGCCAAGGCCCCATTAGGGGTGGTGGATCATCAGGACAAGACCGCAGGGGTGGGGATGCTGGGAAGGACAGGACAATCTTGGTTCCAGCCCAGGTGGGGAACATTTGTACCTTGTCTCTGCTCCTGAGCTGCTCTCCGATGACCTTGAGAGCAGCTTCTCGTGGTCATTCCAGCCATTCCTCCGCCGCTGACTCGTGGGGGTCCCTGCACCGGGAGAGAGAAGGGAACAGGGGAGGTCTGCTGCCCCTTGGGGAAGGACAGGGGTGTGGGTGGGGAGCGCAGGATTGCTGACCTTCCCACCCTTCAGGCACCCAGGCAGATCGGGCCCACACCTCCCTCTCAGGCTGCCTTCAGCCCCCAACAGCTTCAGAAGCCCAGCAGAGCCCTCCACTGTCCAGGACTCCACGGGAGGTGCCACTCCCAGCCCCGAGCATCAAGGGACAAAGTGGCAGCAGCTCTGATGCCCCACCCCAGCTCCTGCTGCAGGAGCAGCTGCACGTGCTGGTGCCAGTGGGTCTACGTGGCTCAGGCCAGACACCTGGGCTGGGACACCCCGCCATATCCCTGGGAGAGTGTCTGGGCTCCAGGTGTTCATGCATCCCCTGCTCCTCACCTCTCCCAGCCCAGCCTGGCTCCTCACTCTGGAACAAAGCAGCAGCGTCCCAGAGGCCTCGGCTGCTGCTGGAGCCCCAGGCACCTGCTGCTGTCCCATGCTGATCTGATGGTGCCTGGTAAGCAGGATCTTTCCACTCCTGGTCTGAGGGGCTGGGAAATTCTCAGTATATTGAGAGGCCCGGGCAGGGCGATGCCCCTGCTGAGAATGAGAGGCTTTGGGCCTCCTGCGTCCGCTGCTGCTGCCCACATAACAGGCCCCAGAGCCTCCCTGCCCGGCGCCTCTCTGGGCTGGGTCCTGTCCACAAACTCCGATCCTGAAACCAGCTCCACCTGGAAGCTTGGTCAGGGCCTCTCCCCAGGTCGGCGCCCGCGCCGGGAGCTGGTTTTTGTTCTCTGTGGAAGGCTGGGACACTCGCCTTCTGGCCTGGATGGGAGCTAACGCTTCCATCGCCAGCGGGATGGAAAGGTAACTCTGCCCCCTTGGGGAAAGATGGCCGCTCCTTCCCGAGGCTCTGGGAGGCACCCCAAGAGCTTTCTCCTCCTGAATCTGCCCGCAGGAGCAACTGGCCATCCTGGAGATACGAGCGGGAGCAGGTGAGTCTGGGAGTCACTCCTGGAGCCTTTCACGGTCCTCCTCCAGCCCTGCTCAAAGCCACAGCAGCCCCTTCCTCCCCCCAGTAGGAGTGCAGGGAGTGCAAGCTACACACACTGGCAGGAGTTCATTGCATAATCTGCTCCCCCCTCATGATACGTTACCCCTCGTCACATCCTCTGCTGCTGCTGCCTTAGATCCCAGGAAGTCTCATCCTTTTGCAGAGGGCAATGGGGGTCAGTCCCAAAGACCATCGGGTTACTCTGGGACAAGCAGCTCCTCCAGGATCCTGACATGCCAGCACTTTACACACCTTCCTGCACGACACTCCTGAACCCCCCATGGCCTGTAGCCACGGGACCCCGACCCTACTGATGGCAAACAGGCCTCAGCTACCGCCTCAGGGTCACACCTCCTGAGTGTCAGAGCCATGGATGGACCCTTCCTGTTAACCACTGCTGCACACTCCACTCCCACTGGCTGGCAATCGCAATCAGAGCCCTAGTGTCCGCTTCTCCCACTGCCTTTGAGAGAGGAGTGTCACTCCTGGCTCCATTGCTGCCTATTGACCAGTCTGTTCAGGACTGGGCTCTCTGGGCCTCAGCATCCCTGAATAGGGCTTTCTTTAAAGAAGACAATGGTTAAAGTTTGGCCCTAACTCTTTCAACGCATTGTTTCTACACTGCTATTTTAGCAAAGTTTCTAGAATTCTTGATTCAACACCTGAAACATCCCTTTCTCCTCCTTCTCGCAGACAGCTTGAGCATCCCTCCTCACCCAGGCTCACTGCTGCCAGGAGTTAGAGAATCAATTCTCATTCACCTTGGACTCACCCAGAGGAGTCCTTACAGCAAAGCGGGGACAGAGCCAGAAAGAGAAGCCAACAGTCACACTGGACTCATATTTCTAACCTAACAGACAACTTACCCCATTGAGCAGGCAGGGAGAGAGCCCAGGAAATAATCACTCAATTAGGAATCTTTTCATGCACTCCTCTCTAATTTTTTAACATTACTATATTCAAAATGTGACACAAGAACTGGATTCAACATTCCAGTTTCCAGGCTCACCAATGCTGGATCACTTCCCTTTCCATACTACTACTCTATCCAGCCAAGAATGGCTTTAACCTTTTTTACCACAGTTTCACATTGACAGATTATGCTGAGCAGCCCATCCACTCATGGCCCCCAAATCCCTTTCAGAGCTCAAAGCAGTTTTTCCAGCCGACTGTCCCCCCATTACTGTAGGGTGCTGCCTGACTCCTCTGTTACTGGCAGAGCTGGGTTTGCATGTGAAACTTTATTAAAGCTAATGATTCAGTAAGTAGTTTAGAAGAACTAGCCCATTAGAGAGAATCATGAATTGCTCAAAAGAAGACAACGAATGGAGAAAGCAGCAAGAGCAAACAAACACGTTTGGTTCTTGGCTTCGGCTTCCTTGGTCTTAAAAAGAGAGTAACTTAAGGACCTGAGTCTCTCTCCTCACACAGCCCCATGCTCGGCTCCAATCAGCATTCAGACTCTCAGACTCAGAAAGCGGAGAGAGGTCTCACCCTGCAGCCTGTCGCAGGTCACCACCCCGGAGGAGTCACGGCTAGAGCACTATTCCCAGCCACATCTTTGGGAAGGGCCTCCCGCATAGGAGAGTTGGAGCGCATATTGCCCACACCCTGCCCACACACTCCACATGCGCATTACACAGGTCCGGGTGGTGAAAGGAGAGCAGGGGAAAGGACAAAAGATGCAAGAGAAGAAAGAAGAAAGGAGGGAGAGAGACAGAAAGGGAAAACAAAAGGAGAAACCCCAATGTCCCCAGTGATTCTAAAGGGACAAAGTCCTATGAGTCAGGAAACAAAATGCTGCCCCCACAATCTAGTGTTTTCCTTCTAAAAAATCAGCCGGCACCTGATGGATCAGACTGAACAGGTTCCAAATCTTTCCAGAGGCTCTTACCTTCTATATATAGGGACATCTGTTTTCTGGGGCAAAATCCTAACTAATTCTGAAGAAGAGAAACCTCTGGAAGAGGGTCCTGGGTCATGCTCACGCATGGGTAAAAGTTGAATTATCTCGGTACTCTGATGAGAGACCTCGGGAGATGAGACGCCAGCTGAAGCAAAGCCATTGTGGATCTCCAAGGTTGCCCTGTCGTGCACCCCTGTCACTGCCTGGATGATGTCAAGCACTCTCTCTGTGAGATCTTAATCACTCCCACTCACCAACTTGTCCAATAGGCTGAGGTCCTGCCAAAAGGCCCTTGTGGGATGTCACTGCCACACCCACCGCCTCCCTGCAGTGCTGATGAACCTGCCCTGTCCAGCCACATTGGATAATTTCCAGTGCTTAGCTTCCCTGGATCACCCCCACTCAATGACTCTTCATTGTGGGGGATGACCACCGACTTATACAGTAGAACACAAGACGACTCTTCTCCATATTGCTACGCTCAGTTGTTCATAAATTAGTGAGGATTCTTATGGACAGAAGAGACCAATTAGACCATGGAATCCTGACACCCTGCATGGCATCACTTGCTTCTACTGTATAGTCAGGGGCGGCTCTCACAGAAATCGGTTGCCCCAAGCAGCGCCGTGGAGCGCTGCGCCGCCTCTTCCCGATCGCCTGCTGGCAACCTTCCCGCTGAAGCTGCTGAGCTCCCAGCCAGTGCCCGCGGCAGGTCCAGCGGAGCCAGGACTTAGCGGACCTGCCGCTAGCCGAAGCGACACCGCGGCTCAATCGAGCCGCTGGAAGATCGGGATTCGCCGCAGTCGCCGCCCGCGCAGGTCCGCTTCGCCCCGGCTCCGCTGACCTGCCGTGCAGGCATCTGCCGAGATGCGCCAAATGTCACCGAAACGGCCGCCTGTAGCGCTGGCTTACACAGTAATCTAGAGCCGCCCTGAGCATAGTAGCTAGTTTTTGATCTAAGCCACGTTCCAGAAAGGCATCTAGTCTTCATTAGAAGACTCTCAAAGAAATGGGGAATTCCCACCACTTCCTTCTAGTTTATTCCTTTGGTGATTCATCCTCACTGTTGACTATTTGTGCCCTATTTCTAAGGCCATAGAATTGGTCTCTTTTGAGTTTCCAGCCACTGGGACCTTTCATATGCTACTCTCTGCTAGATTAAATGAGCCCTTCCCAATATCAGCTATTTTCTCTCCGAAGGCGAAGTCACTTCAACACTTCTAAATGACTTGTCACCTCCACCTGATCTTTTTGATAATCTAAACATGCCCGAAGCCTTTCACTAGATTCACTAGCAGGCATTTTCTTCCAGCCCCTCAAAACATTTCATTGCTTTTTGCTGCCCCATCTCCAATATTTCAAAATCTTTTCAAAGGCGGACGCCTTAAAACTGGATGCCAGTATTCCAGGATCAATCTTACCACTGGCGGTGCATTTGCTACCTCCTGTGCTCCTCACTGCTCTCTTTTCACATCCAGCCAGCCCATGATGGCGTTTAGCCCTGGGCACCTACAGCATCACTATTTCTGGCTGCTCATGTTGAATAAGCACTTAGCCTGGCATGGCCTCTCAATCCTCTTCACAGTTAGTGCGCTTTCACTGGATACATTTTCCCTTCCCCCATCTCTGCAGGTGTGGCCTGCATGCTTTGCTTCTAGGTGTAAGACCTTTCATTTGGTTCTTTCAAACTTGTTTTTTCTTTGAATGGGTCCAGCTTAACATGGATCCGATTGCTCTAGGCCACTGCCCTGTCCTCAGCATTAATTACCTCTGTGCTAGTATTTTATCACCCACCCAACGTTGGTGGCAGTGATTTATATTGCGTTGCAGTTCACTGATATTTATTTTCAAGAATTAATCCTTGAGAGATGTTAGGGGCTTATTCCTTCACCCTCTCACTTCCTGGTCCTTCGCATGAACAGAGAGCAATACCTGGTCTGAAGGTGCAAACAATTAGATGTTTATTGGGGTCAACTTCCAGCAAGCATGATTCCAGTTTCCTTCCTTAGTGTCTCCCTTCCCAGCTCTGACACCACAGAGCCTTGCCTGTGTCCCTGTTCCTATTCCCTGTTCTCATTCCCCCCTTAGCAAAAACATGATCCCAATTCCCCCACCCCCAGTCCCCTGTTCCCATCCCCTTACTTCCTGACTGACTGCAGACTACATAGAAAACTTGAGTTCTGCTTAGCTAGACCTTAACCAGTCATTGTACTGACATTTAACTAACCAATCCTAACATACTGTAACATGGTTATTTAACCAATTATATCCCACCAGCTCTCTATGGCTCCTCTACACCAGTGGTTTTCAACGATTTATTATTGTGAGCTGCACATGAAGCTCTCTGTGTTATGTGGGCCGCATCCACAACTATATACTACCTGAATGGCTCTGAGGGTGTCACATGGGCTGCAGCTGTGTGCTGATTGGGCCCTGTTAAGAACTACTGCTCTACACTGAGAGATCTGGCTTGTTTCCAGGCCCCATTGCAAAACCCCAGTGTAAACAAGGTAATGCTGCTAATTGTCACCAGTGTAGCTTAGCCTGGTTTCATGCAGAGATAAGCTACACCAGTTCAACACACCATTTACCTTGTCTACAACGGGACTGTATTAGAGCAGCTACACTGAAGACCGGAATCAGGGCAAAACCTCAGGATATGCTTTGCTCAGCTGGAAAAGCTGGATTCTAAAGGTCTTGGCTACAGATACTGCTAAACTAGTCACAGCGGGTGGGATATTCCCGCCAACGGAGCCTTGACGAGGAAATGTTACTTTATGGAAGCGCTTGTCCTGTTCCAGAATTGAAAGCGCACTGCAGCGTTGAGAGGCGAGGATGTTTCTCATGGAAATTACTGTGTAACTGTAGTTAAGCTGCATAAATCAGCCGTTGTGTCCCGCAATTTGTAAGCCAGTCGTTAAAGAAAAAATGACCACAGCCCTTCTGGTTTGTGTATCCAGGAATCCTTTCATGGTTTTCAACTTTACAGCTTGCCATTTTGAACAGCTAATCAGCTCAGCTGATGGGATTCACCATGAAACCTGCCTGCTTGCAAACTGCATGAGCCCGAATTAGATCACAGCATCGGAATGTGATTTGTTTGGTCTTTGCAGAGGTGTGGCCATTCAAATAAGCAAAGAACTTAATGCACCAATAAATCAAACCTTTTTGTTGGGGTGGGGGCAGGTTGTTCTAAAGAATTTCTCCTGTTCCTACTTCCTTTTATGCATCAATCCCATTTGTTAATCCACTGATGTTCTGGTAGCTCCTGTGCTTAAAACACAACGGCACAGGCCCCAGATAACAAAATGCAAACAATAGGGCATGTATGGTATGGGGCATTGTTTAATAAGTCTCTCTGTAGCTCCTGAGTGAGTGTGAAAACACAGGCCTGTGATCCATGCCAGGTTAATGAATGTATTTCTCTCCCCTGCCCCCAAATCCTCTGTTTCAACGCCACAGCTTCATTTCCTGTACTTTAACAATTGTATTTTGCAAATATAATGCAGTTGCACTGCCTGGTTAAGTGAGGAAAGTCAATGGAGAGGCAAACAATTCTGCCGAGATCAAGAGGAGGAATGCAGACGCAAAATGGGGTGCTAGGATCTCCTAACACAAAATCGGCTTTATTGTAAGACTTAACATATGTACAGATATATAGGGACAGAGGCAGATGAAAGCAGATAAATCAAAATGTCCTGAAAGCTAGAGTCTTATTTTACATTGCCAGGTTTGTCATGAGATTCTGATAGACTGGTACTGAACTAAAGGGGAACTGCGGGTGACGTGAACCCCATAAGGCTTCATGGGAATGTGCTTATGAATGTATACATGATATAACTGGAATATGTTTTATGCTACACATGCCATGTAATATATCCACGTAAAGGTTATGATCTACTCAATACATTCCTCCTATTTGTATGCATGTAGCATTTTGTACTTGAAGTTAGCAATATTGGCTGTATACTTGCTTGATTTCTAAGTAGCTCTGTAAAGCATTTGAGCAGCTTCTGAGAAAGGAATGTGCAAGTTAAGTGCCCAATCAAGAAGCACTTAAGAGACAAATGGATCTTGGGAGGCTCCAATCCACATAAGAAGTCTACACGAGGATGTTCAAGGTAGCAGGTAAGCCATGGCTGCTGCCTGTAAAACTGAGTCATGCAGTGACATGTGACTTGCCCATGTGACTCCAAAGCTCCATCTTGGAGCTGGACTTTGTATAGGAGAGAGGAGGAGGCCTCCACCCACAAGAGACAGTCTACTTAAACCCTGGGAGACCCTCCATTTTGTCTTCAGCTGGCTAAAGAGAGAGCCTCTCCAAACCCAAGGATACCCGAAGAAACTGGAACAAAGGACAGTAACTACAGGGGTGGAGTGATTGCTGGACCCAGACCAGAAGGAGACTAGTCTGTAAAAGGAAGCTTACTGGAACTGGTGAGGTTATAGCTGTATTCAGTTTCTTAGACATAGACTTGCGTGTTCTATTTTATTTTCCTTGGTAATTCACTTTGTTCTGTCTGTTACTACTTGGAACCACTTAAATCCTACTTCTGTATTTAATAAAATCACTTTTACTTATTAATTAACCCAGACTATGTATTAATACCAGGAGAGGGCAAACAGCTGTGCATATTTCTCTATCAGCGTTATAGAGGGCAAACAATTTATGAGTTTACCTTGTATAAGCTTTATCCAGGGTAAAATGGATTTATTTATTTAGACCCAATGGGTTTAGACCCCATTGGGAGTTGGGCATCTGAGTGTCCTCAGCTGGTATAAATCTGCATCATTGTATTGACTTCAACTGAGTTGCCTTACACCAGCTGAGGATCTGGGTCACTGGTTGCTGCTAAATTAGACCTCCGTGGAGAGCTGGTTGTTAAAGGGCATGGGGTGGGCAAAGATCTGTTGCTCCCAGGAGTCCCAGCTGGGAGGCTGAGGCTCCCCCGGCCCTTCCCCCGCTTCCCCCCAGCTGCAGCATGGCCAGCCGCCGGCACCAGCTGGGCAGCTGAGCTCAGGAGTCGTCCTGCTGCCGCTTTTTGAGCGGCCTGGCCAGGTGTGTCTGGGGGGTCCTGCTGCAAGATCCAGGGCTGGCCATGGGGGAGGGGGCAAGTGGGTCCATTGGCCCAGGCCCTGCAGGGCCCCTGGCCCCACGAGGATGTCTCCCCTGGGCCTCCCCTGCTTCCCCCACCCCGTAGAGCTGCAGCACGGCCAGTAGCTGGGCAGCTCAGCTGAGCTCTGGGCTGCCGGCAAGGTAAGGGGGCTGCAAGCTCCAGGGCTGTGTGGTGGTGCTGGTAAGTGGACAATTTGCCCCAGGCCTCTGGCCCCATGAGGATGTCTCCTCCCAGCCCTACCGCCCCGCCCCCCCCACCCCAAAACCCCACACCCACACACAGCTGCAGCATGGCCAGCAGCTGGGCAGCTCAGCTGTGATCCTGAGTCATCCTGCTGCTTTGAGCTGCCAGCAAGGTAAGGGGGGAAGGGGCTGCAAGCTCTAGGGTTGCCAGGGGTGAGGGGCACTGCCCCAGGCCCTGCAGGGGCTCCTGGCCCCACGGGTATGTCTCCCCCTGCCCTGGCCCCTCCCCGTCCCCCCTCTTAAATCAGAACTTTTTATAGGGAACCGGTTGTTAAGATTTTGGCAGGTCATCACTGGCACAATGTGTATCTTGACCAACATTAGAGGGGTGAAATACAGTTTGCTAAGACTTCTGTGCTAATTTAGTGATGTAGCGAAATGCCCAGACCCTATATAGCCAATCAGCAAGAACTCTGAGCAACCCTCCGCTCCTAAAGTGCAGGACAGACACCCAGCTGCAGGAATGACCTCTTGCACACCCCCTCCCCCACACTCAGGCGGCGCACTGACCTGAGCCAGACCAGAGCCTGAATAGAGCCCTGAAAATGTGGCCCCGCTTCATAACACCAAGCACTAGAAACTGACTTCAAGAGAAGCTATTTGCTAGGGTTGAACGTCCAGCCACTTATGGTTCCCCACCCCCACCCCAGGCCTCCACCATAGCCAGCCTCTGGCCTTTGAGACTCCTGAGAACCACAGGTATGGGGCCAGTGAGGTTTCTTGGTAAGGAAAAAGTCCGACTGATTCAGGGCTGTGCATCCGGACTGCCCCTTGTGAGCCTAGCGCTGGAAGCTTTGGGACCACCTGTATCAAGTCGGTTCCAAGAGCCCAAGCCAGTGTATTGACGGAAGAGCTCTCTCAGGAGGTCAGGTATTGGGGGGGAAACAGGTTGGAGCGCTATGACCAGTATTTAGGATCGGGACTCTGGAGTTCACAGTGCTGCTACAAGAGGCCACCTGACATTGTGACTGTGGCCACAGCAGCTCAGGCTGTTGATGAGTCTATGGATGAGACTTGGTCTACACCTAAGTTAGGTCAGCACGTTGCCCTGTGGTTGGCCACACTCCTGCGTGACATTGCCATGGCAACCTAACCCGCACGGTGGCTGCAGCTGTGTTGACAGAAGAAGGCTTCCATCGCTGAAGCGCCTGTCTGTCGGGGAAGTGGTGGCCTACACTAAAGGAAACCCCATTTCTGTTGCTGTCGGCTGTGTCTATACCACGGCATCATACTGGCCAATACAGTGACAGAGCTATGTCGGTACAGCCCCCTGTACTGTACATGTACCCGTAGGGTTAGACTCCCATTAGGATTCTTTTAAGCATGTTGAGCTTGAATGATTGGAACAGGGGTGCAGGGAGGATCATAGAATATCAGGGTTGGCAGGGATCTCAGGAGCTCAGCTAGTCCAACCCCCTGCTCAAAGCAGGGCCAATTCCCAACTAAATCATACAGCATCATAGAATAGCAGATAGAATCATAGAGTATCAGGGTTAAACTGGAGCCACGTCTCCTGCTACGCTGAGTGGGAAATCGAGGCCTGGAGCCTAACTCTTTAGCATGTACGCAGCTAATCATCCGAGGGCCCTGGAGCGCACTGTCAATGCCTTTTGAACAGGGTTCTCTCTTCTTTGCAGAATATGGCCCCGAGAAGAACGCAGCAGGTGGGGGCGGGGCCGTCCACGGAGCAAGCCTACATCTCCAAGGTGGTTCTGCTGGGGAGCGCGGCCGTGGGAAAGTCAAGCACAGCCTTCCGCCGTGTGACAAACGACGTCAGGGAATCCGTGCCCACTGTGGGATGTGAGTGAGTGGCAGCAATGAACCAATCCTTTGGTGCAACACAAAGGGCCTGATCTGCGTCTCCCTTGTAGCAGGAGTGTCTCTGCTGAAGTCAGCGGAGCGACGCTAGCGTGAAGTCTGGTTTTGCTTAAGCTCTCAGGCCCAGCAGAGAAGCAGCAGGACGTCACTCAGCAGGCAGGGTTAGGGGCTCCACCTGGCAGCTCTGGTGGCTAACGGAACGTGACCCAACAGACCCCCAACGGTACAGCCCGTGAGCACGGGGTTAGTTTGGTTTCTCAGCTCAGGCACAGGACTGACAACGGCGAGATCCGGAAAAGTCTGGTTAAGGCGGCACAAGCTGTGCAGCCTGATGTGCCCATTTTAAAAGCTGGGCCTTGTCTGACGCTGCTCTTCAGAGCTGGATCTTTAGGCACCAACCTAAGAAACACGTCTGAAAAAAGTCAGGCCTCAGCATCTCCTGCTCCACCGACACCAGTGGCAAAGGGCCTTTGGAGTTCACTGGCAGGGAGGCTCAGGCCACAGGCAGGACACATTTCTCTGCTGGGGTAGATTGGAGACAGGAAATCATGAACAGGGGACCAGCAACACAGCTGTGTTCATTGTGGAGTCAGAGTGACAGCTAGCGGTTCATTGTGCAGCATTTAAATAGGTCACCTCAGCGAAGAGTTTTGGTCTACACCTGCCAGTTCTGAGTAACCCAAGAGAGTGTTCACCATTTACTATTCAATGTTATAGATTTTCCTCTGCGTTCTCTCCGTGCTCTCCCCCTAGTCCTGGCTCTCCCAGCTGCCCCCACAGAAATACTACCAATCGCACTGCATTATCTCTGGATGGGTGCCAGTCCCAGTCCCAGCGCTCACTGCGACATTGCACCACGTTCTTACTCTCGCTGCAGAAACTGACACAGGCGCATCCTGGAATCCCAGGAACTGCGCTTCAGAGTCCGACCTAGTGGGTTTGGTTGGAACCACCCCTTGTAGAATTCCTGGGTGTCAGAAAAACAGACGTAACACTCTGTTCTGCCCTGTTTGTGACAGAGGACGTATGACAACGGAGCAGCCAACGGATGACATTTAAAAGGCTATCTTCCCAGACTCCCAGCAGCTCTGCCCATGATATCGCTCCAGTCACTCTAGTCAAAGCAGCCCATCTAGACTCTCCAATGTGATCAGCAAACCTGCCTTTGACATTTTCCTGGTGTTTCAACAGAAACCCACTCACACTAGAACTAGGTGAAATTTCAGCTGAAGATTTTTTCTGAAAAAGCTGCAGATCCAGGGACACCACCACATTTTAGGAGTTCATGGTAACAGTGTTCATGTAGCCAGGTTGGTCCCAGAATATTGAAGAGACAAGGTAGGTGTTTTATTGGACCAATTTCTGTTGGTCAAGAGGACTAGGTGACCAGATGTCTCAATTTTACAGGACAGTCCCAATATTTGGGGCTTTATCTTATCTAGGTGCCTGTTACCCTCCACCCCTGTTCTGATTTTTCACACTTGCTGTCTGGTCACCATAGAGGGAGGCCATTGATGTTCATGGGACTGATCCCCACCTGTTAGATGTTGACTTCAGTCTGAACGGGAGCACATTAAATTCATACATCCCTGCATGGGTGATGAAGGCAGATTTTTCCCTGGCGGGTTTATTTAGTGGTACTTGCCAGTACCCCTTGGTTAAGTCAATGGTAGAGATGAACTGGGCACGTCCCAACTTTTCCAAAAGCTCATCAGTGCGTGGCATTGGATAGTTGTCTGGACGAGTTACAGCATTTAGCTTAAGGTAGTCCACGCAAAAGCGTATTTCCCCATCTGGTTTGGGAACCAGAACCACTGGAGATGCCCATGCACTGGTAGAAGGGCGGATGATACCCATCTCCAACATGTTGTCAATCTCCTGTTTAATAGCAACTTTGGCATGAGGTGACACCCGGTAGGGTGGTGTTCTAATCGTGAGCATTACCTGTGTCAATGGAGTGGCAGGTTTGCTCCAGTCCGTCCTGGGTTGGCTGAGAACAAGGTGTCGAAGTGAGTGCACAGCTCCTTGATCTGTTGCCGCTGTAGACATTGCAGGGTTGTGAGAGGGTCACCTCTTCCACACCACCATTTCTTTTACCTTCATAGTAGACACCTTCAGGCCACTCGGTGTCATCTCCTTCCTGGACTATAAACTGACAGACCTGTAATTCTCTGGGATAAAAGGGCTTTAGAGAGTTAACATGAAACACTTTAGGCTTTAAAGAGGAATCAGGGAATGCTATGAGGTAGTTAACCGCTCCCAGGCGCTCCTGGACCACGTATGGTCCTTCCCAGGACGCTTCCATCTTATGGGCCTGTTGCGCCTTCAAGACCATGACCTGGTCTCCAACCTTGAAGGAACGCTCTCTGGTGTGTCTATCATACCAGACCTTTTGCTCCGCTTGAGCATCCTTTAAGTTCTCTCGAGCAAGGGCCCAAGAGTCTTGGAGGGTGTTTTGAAGGTTGCTTACAAAATCCAGAATGTTAGTTCCTGGAGGAGGCGTAAACCCCTCCCATTGCTGCTTCACCAGCTGTAATGGCCCCTTAACCTCGTGGCCATACACCAGCTCGAATGGTGAGAAACCTAAACTGGGATGTGGAACAGCCCTGTAGGCAAACAGCAACTGCTGTAACACTAGATCCCAATTATTGGAATGTTCATGTACGAATTTACGGATCATGGCCCCCAAAGTTCCATTAAACCTTTCCACTAGGCCATTAGTTTGGTGACGGTACGGGGTGGCCACCAAGTGATGCACCCCATGAGTTTCCCACAGGTCTTTCATGGTCCCTGATAGGAAATTTGCTCCCGAATCTGTAAGCAGTTCAGAGGGCCAACCCACCCTGGTAAAAATGTCGGTTAAGGCCTGGCACACAGTTGTAGCCCTGGTGTTGCCTAGAGCTACTGCTTCCGGCCATCTGGTAGCAAAGTCCACAAAAGTCAGTATGTACTGCTTTCCTCTGGGGTCTTTGGGAAAGGACCCATAATATCCACAGCTACTCGCTGAAATGGGACCTCCATTATGGGAAGTGGTTGGAGAGGGGCCTTGACCTGGTCTTGGGGTTTTCCTACTGTTTGGCATACCTTACAAGACCGGACGTAAGTGGCTACCGCCTTGCCCATCCCCTCCCAGTCAAAGGACCTTCCCAACCTGTCTTTGCTTCGCTTCACCCCAGAATGGCCACTAGGGTGATCATGGGCTAAGCTTAAGAGCTTTTCCCGGTACTTGGTCGGGACTAGCAACCATTTTCGAGGATGCCAGCCCTCCTGGTGTCCACCAGAAAGAAATTCCTTGTATAAAAGTCCTTGGTCCACAACGAACCGGGATCGGTTAGTAGAGCTGAGAGGCGGTGGGTTGCTGCGTGCTGCCGCCCATGCTTTTTTGAGGCTGTCATTGGCTTCCTGCTCTGTCTGGAACTGTTCTTTTGAGGCGGGAGACACCAGTTCCTCTGGGAGCGATGTAGGTGATGAGGTTGTTTCCGTTGACTGTGAACCGCTCCCCGCTGATGCACAAGGTGTCATTTCAGGCTCCGGCTGAGCCTCTTGGGTAGGGTTGTCTGCTGGTTTTTCCAGTTCAGGCCTGTTGTCGCCCTCTGGTGGTGGAGTTGTAATCGCTGGCGCCGGTGCTGGCGCTGGTTGCTCTTCCAGTTCCGGTTCTGGGACTGGATGTACTATGGCTGCTGTAGGTGTTGGCCTGGGATCCGGTTCCACCACCTCTGTCTGGGTCTTTGGTAACACAGACGGGTCCCTGATGGCTCAGGAACAGGGATGGGTCCGGCAGCTCGTCTGGCTTGGCTGCGTGTAACCGCTCCCTCTGTTTTTTGCTGTTCAACGTGTCGGGCCAAGTTGTTCCCCAGTAGCATGGGAATCGCATGGTTGTCATAGACAGCAAAAGTCCACTTCCCTGACCAGCCCTTGTACTGGACAGGTAAACGCACTGTAGGTAATGTTACAGGTTTTGACATGAAGGGTCGAATTGTCACTTTGGTTTTCTGGTTGATGAATTTGGGGTCCACGAAGGTTCGGTGGATAGCTGACACATGCGCTGCAGTGTCTCTCCATGCGATGATCTCCTTTTCGTCCACTCTCAAAGTTTCCCTATGTTCTAAGGGTATTTGAGATACATCTAGGTCCGGCTTTCCTTGGTGTGAAGGTGCAAGGAGTTGCACTCGGTTTAGGTTCTTTGGGCATTTGGCTTTGATATGCCCCAATTCATTGCATCGAAAACATCGCCCACTTGATGGGTCACCGGTTTGTGTTGGTCTACTGGAGACTGGTGTGGTAAAAGAAGAAGTAGGTGTGACTGTCCTTGGGTTGTAGGTGGGCTTGATTGGCCCTCGATGGTACGGTTTAGTAGGGTTTAGTCTCGGTGGGTACCTTGTGGATTCGCTTCCTTGGCAGCAGTTTTCTTGTTCAGTGTAACTGCCATCCATTTGGCTCCAATCTCCCTGCCTCAGTGATATTTTTTGGTTTTTCATCTCGTATGTAGTGTGTAACGTCCTCAGGAACACCATCCAAGAACTGCTCCATCATTATCAGGAGGTTTAGCTCGTCCATGGTTGTAACATTGGCTCCTGATAACCAGGAAGAATAATGCTTTTCAGTGTAGGAGGCGGTTTTGGAAATGACTCCTCTGGTTTCCATTTCTGCTCTCTGAAACGCTGATGGGCGTGATCAGGGTTATGCCCATTCTGTACTTGGCCTTGGTTAGAAACAGTTTATAGTCGCTCATGTTGCCCCTAGGCATTTCAGTTGCCACCTGTAATAAGTCTCCGCAGAGCTGTGACCTCAGCTCTACTATGTATGGTTTTCAGGATCTTGTACCCAAGGCAGACCCTTTCAAAGTTTTTTAAGAAGGCCTCAACATCTTCACCTGCCCTGTAGGAGGGAAATTTTCTCCAAGAAGGTTGATCAGTAGGTTGAAAAGGGGTTGGATTGGTTGGCTCCTGCTGCTTAGTCTTTGCTAATTCCAGAGCCTGCTGGTGGGTCTCCTCAGGATTTCCATTTGTCTCTTGTGCTCAGCCTCTTGTTTCTCCAGCTCCTCTTGTGGTTAGCTTCTTCCCTGGCCCTTTCTGCAATAATTAGTTCCATCTGTCTTTGATGTTCTAAGCCGTGCCTCTGTCTCTGGGTCCAAACACCGCTGCCACCATGTCAGAGTCTACCCTCACTTGAAACTGGGGTTTCAAAGTGAGGACCCATGTCTTCCCCACCCCAAAATCCTAGGGTAGGTCTCCTTTGCTGCCACCACCTCGGTCAATTACGTGGGCCGACACACCTGTTTCCCTGTCTCCCTCCAAAGACACTCCTGGGGAACACAGATCAACTTACAGAGGAGGAACCTCCCCTCCCTCTCTGCCCGGAGATAAGCTGTCTCACCACCGAGAGAGAATGTCTTAGCCCTCCCCTATATCCACAGTAGAAGGGATTTAATTAAATCTTTATAGAAAGAATTTATTAAAAGAAAACAAGAAAATACAGAATCTCTATGAGTCCAAGCCGACACTCATAGGGTATAACCTTGCTAAGTTCTGAGAGAATCCTCTCTCTTTCTCAGTACAACAAAAACAGGCAGAATTAAGAATAATCAATAACAAACACACAGAATTGCAAACATAGGATTATTAGATAATGACACAAAGTATCTTTCTAATACTCACTATCTTGACTAGAAGAAATTAGTTCAGAAAGGTAGAAACTTGTAGACTTGATTAAAACATCTGGACTCTTGTAACTCCAGACGGCTAAAGACAAAAAACACAGCAACAGAGGGAAAAAGTTCCCTCCTAGAAATTTCAAATTCTTTTCCCTGATTGGTCCTCAGGTCAGGTGCCTACCAGGTACTATTTTTAACCCTTTACTGACTATTCATGACAGGGTGAACCATTCAATATATGTTTGCTGATGATGTTTTAAAGAAAGTCACACCAGTGAACTGGTGAAAGTCACTTAAGCACTTGGATTCAGAGACTGTTGACGTGATAATCTCACTTTTAACAGCAGTAGCTTCTTCTGCTTGTGTAGAAAGAATATTTTCTTCCTTTGGACGAATTCATTCCAAATTGAGAAATCGTTTGGGACCTGAAAATCAGGAAAGCTTGTTTTTCTTTTCAGATTATGAACAAACAGGAAAATGAAGGTGAAGACGACTGAGTTAGCTGCAGAAGCCAATATTTTAAGTTTCTCATGTTGACCTGGCTGACATAATTTTTGCTATTTAATTTTTGTTTTTGTTTTTAAATATTTCATTTAACTATTTTAGTTCAAAACAACTTTAACAAAAACCCTGATTTTAAAAACTTGAATGTTTAACTAAATTCAAAATTCATATGCTTGTTTTGTTAAAATATTATGTTTGCTGTTGAAGAAAATAATCCAGAATATATAACGTTGTTGTTTAGTTAAATAAAACAATGTAAATGTCTGTCTGGTAATGTTCTACTCCTAATACAGCATGGCAAGAAAATTCTCCAAATAATAATGATTAAACTGCTGAATTTGAGATGGTTCACCTCCCAAAGACTTCATAAATATCTGCTTCAGTTACCTTTGGTAAATGAAATAACCAATCATTCATTTTCTGATGTAGCTGTAAAACTCATCTGAAAAGTTTTCAAAATAAATCACTTTTAAAATGTATAGTGTGTACCTTCTAAAAATGAAACCTACATCCATCTCTGAGTTGTGAAGAATATGTATTAAGGTTATAACAACCAACAAGAATGCACTTTTATGTAGAAATCCATGATTAAATTGAGTCTTCCTGACTAGTGATTGAAATCACTAAATCAGCACAATGCTGAATGACAATACTTTCAACCCATGAATACACTCTTGAATCTCTGACCTAGCTCCTGGGCTGTCTCTTGACAGGAGCAGATCTACAAAGGGAGCACATTCTACAGCTCTTTGACATTTCCAGTATTTCAGCACAAGATTGCACAATTTTGCAAGGAAGTTTCATGCCAATTTATGTTGCCATTTTTCAACCAGCTTACAGAAGTGGTTGACATTTTGTGAAAATGCCATTTAAAATGTTGCTGAAAAATTGTGACCATTTTTCTGAAAAGCTGACCACATTTTTGGACCAGTTCCAGTCTATTTCAACCTTTCCATGCTGCTTTGCTGTGGTGTTTTCTGGAGGCTGACATTTTAGCACATGATATGCTAAAGCCTGCCTGTTCTTCCTTCCTCAGAAAGATAACTGCCAGTATTTTAACTTATTTCCCTTCAACTCCATTTAGTCATCAACAGCAGCCACTAGATGGCATACTTCTTTTCAGAACCAAAGATAACCAAACAACATGTCTAATAAAAGCATATCTACCTCTTATATAGTTTTTCCATCAGTAGATCTCAAAGCACTTTACAAAGGAGGGCAATAGCCCCATTTTACAGATGAGTAAACTAAGGCACAAGGTAGCGAAGTGACTCTTCATCTCCATCATCTCTTTTTCAAGGTGGAATCACAGAATTCTCCCACTCTCAAACCAGGTCCTGGGCTGCAGTCTGCTGTGCTCAACCCTGATTACCACAGCAGGGCCTGACTTATCTTCAGCTCCTGCAATTTTGTTCCTGCTGGGAGTAATGATGGTGGGATCCAGTAACCAAACAGCCTTCTCAGAGCAATACCTCCTTTAGTAGGAACAGAGGCAGTTAGGAGAAAACAGATTTTAAAACAATAAACTAGGGTATACGCATGCCTCTCCCAAAGGCTTACCATTCCTTGAGCTCAGGAAGGCCCAGCTCCTTCAGATTCCCTCTACCGGGTCTCTCTGTCAGTCTGTCCCACTGGGTAGCCCCTGACAATTACCAGTCGAGTGCGATGGGCTCGGGGTCCAATTTGCCATTGTCTTGAAGCCTCTTTATGCAGGTGTTATGATGGAAGTTGGGTGAATCCATCGAATCTGGTGGTTGTGGGCTTGGCTACACTTACAAGTTGCAGCGCTGGGAGTTACAGCGCTGCTCATGCAGCTGTGTAAGGGCCAGCGCTGGAGTGTGGCCACACTGACAGCTACCAGCGCTGCAGTGTGGTTACACTTGCAGCACTTTCCAGCGCTGTATTGAGAGGTGCATTGTGGGCAGCTATCCCACAGAACACCTGTCCCGCTTTGGCGCTGCTTTGGCGCTGAGTATTGTGGGAAGGAAGGAAGGTGCGGGTCATTCCGCTTCCTGTTTGCCAGCGCCCGTGGTGCATCGCTCACATCCCAGCATTCATTCCGCAGCGCTGGCGCCATTGTGAGTGTCTTTCTGTTACTCTCTGTGAATCGCGATTTCTGTGGCAAATGGAGCCCGATCTGCTGAGGACTCTGCTGATGAGTGTCACCAGCACAACACGCTTGGCAGTCGAGCTATTCCTTCAGCTCCAAAGTGCCAGTGAGGAGTCCGACGATGATATCAATATGGATGTGTCTGCCGCGTGTGACACTAGAGTGCTTGCGGCATTCACGGAAATGCTCAGCACCGCTGAACGCCGCTTTTGGGCTCGGGAAACAAGCACTGAGTGGTGGGATCACATCGCCATGGAAGTCTGGGATGACGAGCAGTGGCTGCAGAACTTTCAGATGAGAAAAGCCACTTTCATGGGACTGTGTGCTGAGCTCGCCCCACTCTGCGCGCAAGGACACAAGATTGAGAGCTGCCCTGACGGTGGAAAAGCTGGTGGCTATTGCAATCTGGAAGATGGCAAATCCAGACAGCTACCGGTCGGTCGGGAACCAGTTTGGTGTGGGAAAGTCGGCCGTGGGAATCGCTTTGATGCAAGTTTGCAAGGCAATTAATCGCATCCTGCTAAGAAAGACCGTGACTCCGGGAGCGTGCAGGACATTGTGGATGGCTTTGCACAAATGGGTTTCTAACTGTGGAGGGGCGATAGATGGGACGATATTCCTATTCTGGCCCCACCTGGCATCAGAGTACGTTAATCGTAAGGGGTATTTCTCTATGGTTCTCCAGGCGCTTGTGGATCACCGCGGCTTTCATTGACATTTACACAGGCTGGCCTGGAAAGGTGCATGATGCACGATCTTCGAACAGTGGCCTGTTCAGGAAGATGCAGGCAGGGACTTTTTCCCAGACAGGAAGATCACAGTAGGGGATGTCGAAATGCCCACTGTGATCCTTGGAGACCCCGTGATACCCGCATTGCCTTGGCTCATGAAACCCTATACAGGGAAGCTTGATAGGAGCAAGGACCGGTTCAACTACAGGCTGAGCCGGTGCAGAATGACTGTGGAGTGTGCTTTGGGCGCTAAAGGCTCGGGCTGGAGATGTTTGTATGGGAAGCTAGACTTGGGGAAAGCAGCATCCCCGCGTTATAAGCGCTGCTGTACCCTCCATAATATTTGTGAAGGGAAGGGTGAAACATTCAGTGAGGCATGGACCACCGAGGTTCAAGTCCTGGAGGCTGAATATGCACAGCCAGAGAGCAGGGCTAATAGAGAGGCCCAGCACAGGGCTTCAAGGATTAGGATGCCTTGAGGGAAGAATTTGAGGCTGAAAGCCAACAGTAATGCTTGCTGCCTTGCATGGGAGTGAATTGCACTGCTTACACTGTTATTCTATTATCCATAATAATAATATGATTTGCAGTGCCTCTTTCTTTACTGGGCTAAGGTGTCTTTCACTATCTGCTATAATAAAGACTGTTTTCAAAGCCAAGAATTGTTTTATTGAAAAGAAAAACTTCCTTGACAGACAGACAGACACACAACATTTCATTAACCCCAGAGGGCACGGGTGTGGGTTGGTGAACTGTACAGTCACAAGTTTGCATATGCCATGTCTGGACTGCTGTTTAATTAATCCTGCACTTCAGGGTGCATATACTGCATGGTGATGGGGTTGAATGCAGAGGGTAAGGGTGGTGGTAGGTATCAGGCTGGTTGGGGAACGTACAGGTGTTGGAGGCAGCTGGTGGTGGTAAGAGCCTGGATGCTGGGGAAAGGTGGTTGAGCTGACATTGGGGCACAAGGCACAAAGGACGGGCGGGTGGGGAGTAGCACGGTAGTGCTCTGCTTGCATGGCAACGAGTGACTCTATAGACTCCGCTTGGCGCCCAGGATGCTTAGCAGCCGCCTCCGTGCTTTTCCTCTTGGCCACTGCATTTCTCTATGGTCCTGCTTTCTTTCTCTCGCCACTCCTTCAATTCTTTTCTCTCTGTAGCAGAGTGCTGAAGAACAGTTTTCAGCATGTCCTCTTGCTCTTTCGGGGATTTTTTCTCAAATTTTGAAGCCTCTGTGATGTTGAACATCTGGGCAGTCCAGTCAAGGTCACTGTACACACAGAAATGACAACATTTAACACGGGCAGCATTGTATCCACTATCTCCAGACATGAATTGTTACACTGAGGGAGTTCTCACTTGCAAGTTCTCACTTGCATTCTTTATCCCAAAAGGAAAACACAACAGAAGCCACGAAAGAGTGAGTGACCAGAGGGGCTTGAGATAGAGGGGAGCTGGTTGCTTCGTAATCTGGAGTGCTAGAGGGGTTGAGTGAAGATGCAGATGCAGGGGTGATCTTATCTCCTATCTCTTCACTAAAGAGTCTCCCAACATTTTTCACAGGACTTAATCCTGGAAGATGTTTCACCGCGAGTCACTAGGGAACAGCGGGGCTCTTTTAGAGCAATGTGGATTCCGCCTGACCCTATGCGGCGTGCCTGTGTTCAGAAATGGTCCCCTGGCCGAAGAGTGGCGCGGACGCCACCGTCACTGGGACAAGGGACACAGTGGCTCTGTTTATAAACCTGCGCAGGCATATTGCCCACGCTCTGGATGAAGCTTTGCTGAGATAACTGAAGCAGATTACCGCGACGTGATAGACCACATCAACGGGCTATTCCACATCTAGACGCTGCCATGCATGCATCCATAACCCCCTTCCTCCAGAAACATTTCCACCCAGAAAATAAAAGCCGCTTACCGTACACCGCCCTCTGCTTGTCCTTCTGCAACTGCTGGCTGCTGCTGCGATTGGGTACTTTCCTCCTGGCTTGAGAAGAGCTCCTGGCTGCATGCCTCCAGGGAATCTGCGGTTTCTTCCCCATCCCAGGAGCTTCACTCATGGTTTCCTCTCCCCGCAGCCTCCTCCTCCTCCTGTCCCCAGCCTGCTCAGAAGTGTCCATCGTTACCCTGGGATTGGCAGTGGGGTCACCCCAAGTATGTTGTCCATCTCCAAGTAAAACGGCAGGTCGTGGGGCGGATCCGGATCTGCGATTCTCTCGGGCTTTGTAATAGGCACTCCGCAGCTCTTTAACTTTCACCCTGCATTGTAGTGCGCCCCGTTGATGGCCCCTATCCAGCATGTCCCTTGCTATCTGCTCAAAGATATCGTAATTCCTACGGCCGGAGCGCAGCTGTGCCTGAACAGACGCCTCACCCCAAACACTGATGAGGTCCTGCAATTCACCTGTGCTCCATGCTGGGGCTCGCTTGTCACAGGAGGCATGGTTACCTGTAACCTGTAACTGATTAACTGATTGCACTCCACACCTGGCTGCAGCAACAGGAAGGAGATTTTAAATTTCCCGGCATTTAAAGGGCGGGTCACCTGAGGCAAGAGCAGTAGAGTGCAAACTGATGTGCAGAGTGGCTGAACAGGAATTCTGGGATAGCTCCTTATTCCCTGAGGACAGGTAAAGCGCTGGTGAGTGTCCACATTTGCTGAGCAGCGCTGGTGTCACCAGCGCTGCACTCTTATACCCCAACCCGGATGGGTTTTCAGCCAGCGCTGCAACCAGGGAGTTGCAGCGCTGGTTGTGCCCTGCAAGTGTGGACGGGGTGTTAATTGCAGTGCTGGAAAGCCTCCACCAGCGCTGCAACTTGTAAGTGTAGCCAAGCCCTGTGACAGCCACCCTTCAGGGTAGATGTAAGAAGCAGCTAAGCTCCTTTTTGGAATAATATAACTGGAACAATAGGACGCCCCCACCCAAAACATAGCCACATGCAAAGCTGGTCAGAAAATGAGCTATTTGGGCAGAGGGGTTTCACTGGGTATTGTCTGACAGAGGTGTGTGTATCTGGGAGCAGAATCAGAGGCAGAGAGAAGCCAAAAAAGCCCAAGCCAACAGCAAGACAAGCACTGGGAATATGGCCCAGAGCGAAAGTGAAGAGAAGTCGCTTGCAGGAAGAGCGCTGGCTGAAAGAGGTTTGGAACTGCAGGCAAAGAAACTGCCTCCAGTAGTTTGATTCCTCCTGTGTTCAGGGAAACAGGACTTTGTACATTGTTTGTAAATATACAGGATTGTATCAAAGAAATACCTGACCCCATCCTCAGTTTCTTCTCCTAACAAAAGCAGCCCCTGGGGTGCCCAATACTGGATAACTGAGCAGGTCGAAGGTTACCACTGGCTACACTGGCACAAAAGGCCCAAAGCAGATGCCTGCTCCTTTGCCCTCACAGAGCTGGCTCTGTCGCCTCCTTCACAAGAGTCTGGGGCGCCAGCAGCATGTTGGGGTGCACAGGTTAAATGGCTGTGACACTCCTGCTGTTCCACAGCTATCACAGGCCCATAGGGACTAAAGGCAACCAGTGACCTTGGGAGAACGCCAACAGAGGATTTATCTTCTGGTGGGCAGTGGGCAGGAGAAACAAATGAGGGGAGTTTTTTAAAAAGTCCTGGTTTGGTTTGGGGTTTGTTTTTTCTTCCTTCAAGTAAACGTCCTCTAATAATAAAGAATAAGGAGGAAATATAGGAACTTGGTGGTACAGTTTGCAAAAGAGCGGGGTTTTCTTTAGAGCAAATGGGGTGCATAGCTGAACTAACATGGGAACTGGCAGGTTGATACACAAACTATTCTCTGAGGGCATAGTCCATGATTCCTAATGGTGGAATTTTGTTCAAGTGCCTAAAATAGGAGCTGAAGAGTCCTCTTGACTGTCAGTGGATTTGTGCCTCAGACACCTGCAGACTTTGAAAATTCCTGCCTAACTGAGCCAAAGTTGCATTGCCCTTAGATGGGAGTTGTGCTCAGTAAAGGATGCAGAGTTTGGCCCTGAAATCGGTGCTTGAAGACAATCATGTTTTTCCTTTAAAAGTAGATTTGCAAACGTGTTTGAAATTTTCTTCTTAGGGACATGAATTTAGTTGAAATCATTCAGTGGTTGTAGCAGGTTTCTGAACTGGAGCAACACTTAGGATTAATGTACTTCAGCTTCAACGCAATCTAAACCTGCTCTAAAATAAATCTGTGTTGCAGCAAACTCTTGTTAGCAAGATCAGGGGGAACTATATGAACCATCATGTGGGATGAATAAGGAAAGAGTCATATTCCTGTTCTCTTTGTACACGTATACTCACAATTTCCTAGACGCAACCTCATCAAGCTGATAAGATGGAGCATTATTATTATTACTCTGCTAATTGTGTGAATTACTGGCAAAAACTGTACTGTTTATAACTGTTTTTTCTATGCTTAAGCAAGCGTTAATACACATATTTCCTGCACAGGTCAGAAATTTCCTTTTCTCTGACACCCATTCAACAATGGATCCTAAGTACATATGTAAGATTAATCAGAGAATCGTAGAATATCAGGACCTCAGGAGGTCATCTAGTCTACACAAACATCCCACACACAGATGGAATACAAGCTGTCAGGAACAGTATCCCTGATGATGCCACAGCACAACTGGTTGCTGAGGTCTGCCTTTATCCTCACACACAACTATTTCAAATTTGATGACAATATATATCTCCAGATCAGTGGCACTGTTATGGCCCCACAATATGCCAACATTTTTATGGCTGACCTGGAACAACGCTCTCAGCTCTC
The DNA here is from genome assembly GCF_016161935.1 of Mauremys reevesii. Taxonomy (NCBI): domain Eukaryota; kingdom Metazoa; phylum Chordata; order Testudines; family Geoemydidae; genus Mauremys; species Mauremys reevesii. The sequence goes on from NW_024100824.1 coordinate 25,919, forward strand.
ATCCACTCAAGCCCCTTCTCTACCTACGCTACATTGATGACAATTAGGATATAGACATTCAGGCCTGTCTGCAAAGGCCTATACTTTAAGAATTTAGGTGTATTCTTATCACTTAGCTAGTTATAGAGGTATAAAAGAAAGAATCAAGATCACTGTCTGTGTAATGGCCTTCTCTTACTGTGACAGGCTAAGGCCTTCAGCTAAGATGTAGTTAGGCAGCCATAAGCTGGGAAGTGTATGGTCACATCCTCACATTCCAAACTAGTCACATTGAAATAAGATGCTATTGGGCTATTAGGAATACAGTCCTGTCCTGATATTTCTATCACCTCCAGAGAAAGGGAGGAGCCTAGAAGATGTAAAAGGAAACTTAGTTTGATAGCAGCCTGTCTGGCAAGAACTCACTTATCAATAGACACAGCTGGAAAACCCTTATGTCTGTATAGATGTAGTTGTGAAATCCTCACTTCTGTATTGTTTTGTATGTTTATTTGCATGGTCTCTGACTGGTTCTGCAATTGTTTCTGTCTGCTGTATAATTAGTTTTGTTGGGTGTAAACCAATGAAGGTGGTGGGGTATAATTGGTTAAATAACCATGTTACAGTATGTTAGGATTGGTTAGTTAAATGTCAGTACAATGACTGGTTAGGTATAGCTAAGCAGAGTTCAAGTTTTACTATGTAGTCTGCAGTCCATCAGGAAGGAGGGGGAATGGGAACAGGGACTGGGGATGGGGAATTAAAATCATGTCTTGCTAAAGGGGAAAATGGGAACAGGGGATGGGAACAGGAACGGGACACAGGCAAGGTTCTGTGGTGTCAGAGCTGGGAAGGGAGACACTAAGGAAGGAAACTGGAATCATGCCTGCTGGAAGTTCACCCCAATAAACATCTAATTGTTTACGCCTTTGGACTTCGGGTATTGTTGCTCTCTGTTCATGCGAGAAGGACCAGGGAAGTGAGAGGGTGAAGGAATAAGCCCCCTAACAATGACATCTTCATCATCTGGACCCATGGGAAGGAGACTCTGGAAAAATTCCACCACGATTTCAACAGCTTCCACCCCACCATCAATCTCAGCCTGGACCAATCTACAGGGGAGGTCCACTTCCTAGACACCACGGTGCAAATAAGTGATGGTCACATTAACACCACCCTATACCAAAAACCTACCGACCGATATGCCTACCTTCATGCCTCCAGCTTCCATCCCGGGCACACCACACGATCCATTGTCTACAGCCAAGCACTGAGGTACAACCGCATCTGCTCTAACCCTCAGACAGAGACCAACACCTACAAAATCTCCACCAAGCATTCTCAAAACTACAGTACCTGCATGAGGAAATAAGGAAACAGATCAACAGAGCAAGACGTGTACCCAGAAGCCTCCTACTGCAAGACAAACCCAAGAAAGAAACCAACAGGACTCCACTGGCCATCACATACAGTCCCCAGCTAAAACCCCTCCAACGCATCATCAGGGATCTACAACCCATCCTGGACAATGATCCCTCACTTTCACAGGCCTTGGGTGGCAGGCCAGTCCTCGCCCACAGACAACCTGCCAACCTGAAGCATATTCTCACCAGTAACTGCACACTGCACCATAGTAACTCTAACTCAGGAACCAATCCATGCAACAAACCTCGATGCCAACTCTGCCCACACATCTATACCAGCAACACCATCACAGGACCTAACCAGATCGGCCACAACATCACCGGTTCATTTACCTGCACGTCCACCTATGTAGTATACGCCATCATATGCCAGCAATGCCCCTCTGCTATGTACATCGGCCAAACTGGACAGTCTCTACGGAAAAGCATAAATGGACACAAATCAGATATTAGGAATGGCAATATACAAAAACCTGTAGGAGAACACTTCAAGCTCCCTGGCCACATAATAGCAGATCTTAAGGTGGCCATCCTGCAGCAAAAAAACTTCAGGACCAGACTTCAAAGAGAAACTGCTGAGCTCCAGTTCATCTGCAAATTTGACACCATCAGCTCAGGATTAAACAAAGACTGTGAATGGCTTGTCAACTACAGAACCAGTTTCTCCTCCCTTGGTTTTCACACCTCAGCTGCTAGAAGAGGGCCTCATCCTCCCTGATTGAACTAACCTCGTTATCTCTAGCTTGCTTCTTGCTTGCATATATATACCTGCCCCTGGAAATTTCCACTACATGCATCCGACGAAGTGGATATTCACCCACGAAAGCTCATGCTCCAAAACGTCCGTTAGTCTATAAGGTGCCACAGGACTCTTTGCTGCTAGTCCAACCCCCTGCTCAAGCAGGACCAATCCCCAACTAAATCATCCCAGCCAGGGCTTTGACAAGCCTGACCTTAAAAACCTCTAAGGAAGGAGATTCCACCACCTCCCTAGGTAACCCATTCCAGGGCTTTACCACCCTCCTAGTGAAAAAGTTTTTCCTAATGTCCAACCTAAACCTCCCCCACTATAACTTGAGACCATTACTCCTTGTTCTGTCATCTGCTACCACTGAGAACAGTCTAGATCCATCCTCTTTGGAACCCCCCTTCAGGTAGTTGAAAGCAGCTATCAAATCCCCCCTCATTCTTCTCTTCTGCAGGTTAAACAATCCCAGTTCCCTCAGCCTCTCCTCGTAAGTCATGTGCTCCAGCCCCCTAATCATTTTTGTTGCCCTCCGCTGGACTCTTTCCAATTTTTCCACATCCTTCCTGTAGTGTGGGGCCCAAAACTGGACACAGTACGCCAGATGAGGCCTCAGCAATGTCGAATAGAGGGGAATGATCAAGTCCCTCAATCTGCTGGCAATGCCCCTACTTATACAGCCCAAAATGCCGTTAGCCTTCTTGGCAACAAGGGCACACTGTTGATTCATATCCAGCTTCTCGTCCACTGTAACCCCTAGGTCCTTTTCTGCAGAACTGCTGCCTAGCCACTTGGTCCCTAGTCTCTAGCGGTGCATGGGATTCTTCCGTCCAAGTGCAGGACTCTGCACTTGTCCTTGTTGAACCTCTTCAGATTTCTTTTGGCCAAATCCTCTAATTTGTCTAGGTCCCTCTGTATCCTATCCCTACCCTCCAGCATATCTACCACTTCTCCCAGTTTAGTGTAATCTGCAAACTTGCTAAGGGTGCAGTCCACGCCATCCTGCAGATCATTAATGAAGATATTGAACAAAACTGGCCCCAGGACCGACCCTTGGGGCACTCCGCCTGATACTGGCTGCCAACTAGACATGGAGCCATTGATCACTATCCGTTGAGCCCGATGATCTAGCCAGCTTTCTATCCACCTTATAGTTCATTCATTCAATCCATAGTTCTTTAACTTGCTGGCAAGAATACTGTGGGAGACTGTATAGAAAAGGAATAACACGTCCACTGCTTTCCCTCATCCACAGAGCCAGTTATCTTCATAGAAGGCAATTAGGTTAGTCAGGCATGACTTGCCCTTGGTGAATCCATACTGACTGTTCCTGATCACTTTCCTCTCCTCAAAGTGCTTCAAAATTGACCTGCTCCCTGATTTTTCCAGGGACTGAGGTGAGGATGACTGGCCTATAGTTCCCTGGATCCTCCTTCTTCCCTTTTTTAAAGATGGGCACTACATTGGCCTTTTTCCAGTCATCCGGGACCTCCCCCGATCGCCATGAGTTTTCAAAGATAATGGCCAATGGCTCTGCAATCACATCTGCCAACTCCTTTAGCACCCTCGGATGCAGTGAATCCGCCCTATGGACTTGTGCTCGCCCAGCTTTTCTAAATAGTCCCAACCACTTCTTTCTCCACTGGTCACCTCCTCCCCATAATGTGCTGCCTAGTGCAGTAGTCTGGGAGCTGACCTTGTTCATGAGGACAATGGCAAAAAAAGCATTGAGCATTGACCTGGGTTGGCTCCAGACCTCTGACTTGTGGTTCTGATCTCCAGTGTGTCTGTGGATTCTGACCTCTTGGTATCCTGACCCAGCTAACTCCTGACTGTGGACTCTGATTGCGACTACTAAATCTGTTTGCCCACGACCCAGCCCCAACAGAGCTTGACTAGATGGGATCAAATCTTGTAGTGACAACAACGTTTAAGATAAAGACTATTTCTTGCATTCTTGGGGCTCCTCTGTGTCTTTTCCCACCACACTGACAAGCTCAAGCCTTCTCTATGAAAATCTACGGGCATGTCTGTGCTCCAGGGGCACAGCTGTAGTGCCATAGTGTAGACACTTCCTACACTGACGAAAGCGGGTTTTCCGTCACTCTAGGCAATCCACCTCTCCCAGAGCTAAGTCGATGGAAGGCCTAGCAGCATCTACACCAGGAGTCAAGTCTGCCTGACTCTTGCACTTGGGAAGCACCAGTTTTCACAGCCCTGAATGACGAAGCTAGGCCAAGCTAATTCTTAAGTGTAGTTGAGGCCTAAGTGTTCATCTTCTGCATTGTTCTGCCCCTCGGTGACGCTCTCCCCATTCTGGCTTGTGCCCTTCCCACTCCCGCTGTACTTTGCAGTGCCACAAGCTACACTGAGACCATGCTGCACTGCAAGTTCCCCTTGATTCATGCATTAGTGAAAGCTAGCATCACCTGAGTGTTTTCCCCTCCCGTCACTCAACTGGTATTGCTGCCAGGGAGCCCGTGGAACCAGGCGGGCTCTTAGCAGAGACACACGCACAAAACCTGTCTCCTTTGTTTGATTAAAGATAAGCAAAGCTGTTGGCAGTACATATAATTTCCTTCCATGAGTACTGAGAGAGGAAGTGACACGTGCCCAAGGGGTTAGAGCAGCCCAGGTTACGAATTACAGTAAATACACAGATTGTTTTCATTCAAGTTAGAGCACTTCATCCCATTTGGCCCAGCTTTGCTGTAACAGTGAAGTTATTAGTCTAACACAGGCAGGAAGTCACTCCAGGCGAGGCTGATGAAGGCTCATAGGACATGGTTGCCTGTAGTATGAGGGGATTGGACTCAGTGACCCAGGAGGTCCCTTCCAGTCATGTTCCATTTCTACATTATTTCATTCTAGTCAACCACATTTCTAGAGCCATGTCACAGGGTGCCTGATGCCAAGCAGGGCCCAGTCTATCCAAGATGGGCTTCTGCAAGAAGGACCCTATCTCAACCCACCTGTGAGCAATTCACTGCTTGGCAGCTAATTGACTAACAAGTACCTGGGCCTGATGGAAGGTAATCAGTGTTCTGAGACAGAGGCAGGGGTGAGCTGCAGTGGTTCGCACGTGGTTCGCTAACCCGTTGTTAAATTTTAGCAGCCATTTTAGAACCGCTTGTTAAGGGCTGCTAAATTTAACAAAAGTTCCCGCCATTCTTCTCCTGCTCCGCCCCTTCTCCTCCTCTCCTCCTGCTTCCCCGCGAATCAGATGTTCGCGGGAAGCCTGAACAAGCAGCATGGAGGCAGCCAGCAGGTAAGCTGGGGCGCGGAGGCGGAGGGGAGGTGCGGTGCGGCTGGCTCAGCAGCTCCCGGTCCCAGACCGCGCCCTCCAGCCCAGATCCAGCCCGGGAGTCGGGCCCCGCGGCTGCTGCCGAGCGGCCGGGCCCCGTGCCGCCCGGGAGTCGGGCCGAGCGGCCGGGCCTCGTGCCGCCCGCCCGGGAGTCGGGCCGAGCGCCGGGCCTCGTGCCAGCCCGCCCGGGAGTCGGGCCGAGCGCCGGGCCCGGTGCCGCCCGCCCGGGAGTCGGGCCGAGCGGCCGGGCCCCGTGCCGCCCGGGAGTCGGGCCGAGCGGCCGGGCCCGTGCCGCCCGCCCGGGAGTCGGGCCGAGCGGCCGGGCCCCGGTGCCGCCCGCCCGGGAGTCGGGCCGAGCGGCCGGGCCCCGTGCCGCCCGCCCGGGAGTCGGGCCGGGCCCCGTGCAGGCCCGCCCGGGAGTCGGGCCCCGGTGCAGGCCCGGCCCGGGGAGTCGGGCCGTGCGGCGCGGCGCGTCGGGCCGGGCCCCGTGCCGCCCGGGCCGCCGGGCTCGTGCCGCCCGGCCCGGGAGTCGGGCCGAGCGGCTCCGGCGAAGTCGGGCCGGGCCCCGTGTCGCCCGCCCGGGAGTCGGGCCTGGCCTGGGAGTCGGGCCCCGTGCCGGCCTGGCCGGGAGTCGGGCCCTGGTCGTGGTCCTGGCAGAGTGGACCCGGTCCCCAGGCAGTGTGGTAAGGGGGCAGGGAGGGGTGGGTTGTGGGGGTGGATAGGGTCAGGGCAGTCAGAGGGCAGGGAACAGGGGGATTGAATGGGGGCAAGGGTCCCGGGGAGCAGTCAGGAAAGAGCAGGGTTGGATGAGGTGGTGGGGGCACTCAGGGACAGAGAGAAGGGGTAGTTGTATGGGGTAGGGGTATGGGGGGCCATTGAGAATGAGAGGAGGGGTTGGGTGGGGCGGCAAGGCAGTCAGGGGACAGGGAAGGGGGCATGGGTCAGGGGTCTCGGAGTGTGTGTGATAAGGAACATGAGGGGTTGGATGGGGCACGACCCCCCCCACGGAGGGGGGGGAGGAGGGAACCCGTTGTTAAAATTTTGGAGGGAGGAGGGAACCCGTTGTTAAAAATTTGGCAGCTCATCACTGGACAGAGGAGGCGCTTGCACTGCTGACCTCTCCAAGCTGACAGGTGAAAGGAGGGAGGGAAACAGGGAGAAGCTGCCTGAGGGCTGCAACTCTCCTGACGCGGAGGGTGGAGGGCTCCTGAACAGGGAGAGGGAGAGGACGCTTGTTGGCCATGGCCACAGAGCCGAGGGAAGGGTTGGACTTCAGGGGCTAATGAGGAAGTTTTGGGTACTTTGCAAAAGGAGTTAATAAATGGTGCCCTGCAAAGGGAGGCTCCTGCTCTCAGTTCTTCAGCCTGAGTAAATGACTGCAAGCGGCACGAGGGCTGAGTTCCTGCGGGGCTGCACGCGTGCGCTTGGGGATGGTGCCCTGCAAAGGGAGGCTCCTGCTCTCAGTTCTTCAGCCTGAGTAAATGACTGCAAGCGGCACGAGGGCTGAGTTCCTGCGGGGCTGCAAGGGTGCGCTTGGGGATGGTGCCCTGTCACAAGCTGAGACCGGGGTTTGCAGCTACTGGCTCCGGCCCTGCAAACAGCCACACAAGCGCTGAACAGTCAGCAGGTGAGGAGCCTGTTTGCAGTGCATGGAACACTCAGGTGTGCAAAGTGAAACACAGGGCTCAGTGTTTGCAGGGTCAGGGCTATGGTGATTCAATAGATTGTTACCCAGGGCCAGGGCAAGGACATTTTGCGCCCTAGGCAAAACTTCCACCTTGTGCCTCCTCCCCGTAACATCGGTTCATTGAGGGGCAAATCCCGACGAGCCTTTATAGACCCCAGGGGCCAGCCGTGCCCAGGGCTGCTCCTCAGACCAGGTTCCCCCTCCCGCCCCTGAACTCCCCTGGAGGGTGCACAGAGCCCCGCGAGCCCTCCCACCCCGGCCCCCGCCGCCCTGAGTCCACTCACTGGCTTTGCCGGGCTTGGGCTGCTGCCGCAGGGAGGAGCTGCCTCTGGGGGCTCCTGGGGCTCCTGCAGCAGATGCATGTGGGCAGAGGCCCCGCACCCCCAGCTCCTCTCACTGCGCTTGGGCTCTGTGGCTCCCGGGAGTGTGAGCCACTGCCACCGCTGCCCCTCGTGGAGCAGGCTCAGGGCCCCGCGCCCCGGTGTCTGATATGCCCGGGAGCCGGATAGCCCGAGCGTAGCGAGGGGCGATCTGGGCGGCGCACGGGGGCCTCTGGCCGCATGCATCTGCTGCAGCCTGCAGGAGCCCCCCAGGCAGGCGCCAGGCCGCAGCCTGGGCAGGACGAGCCTTTATAGACCCCAGGGGCCAGCCGTGCCCAGGGCTGCTCCCAGACCAGGTTCCAGTGAGTGGACTCAGGCGGGGGCCGCCGGGTGGGGAGGGCTCATGGGGCTCTGTGCACCCTCCAGGGGAGTTCAGGGGGCGGGGAGGGGGGAACCTTTGCAGGGCTCCTGCCCCCCTGCGCCGCACCAGCTCCTCCATGGCTGGGGCTCGCTGCCGCCGCAAGCAGGACACTGGCTCTCCGGTGCCTCCGGAAGGCGGCTCCTCCCTGCTGAGCCAGGACACCGCTTTTTGGCACTCCCAGGGTTGTCCTTAGGATTGATGGGGCCCTATGCAGTATTATTAAACGGGTGCCCCTATGCCCCACGGCAGCCTGAGCTTGCAGCCTGGTGGGAGGCTGGGGGGTGGAGGGACAAGGCAGAAAGAATAACAAGGCGCCCGGCCTGCCTCACGGTGGCGGAGAGTCACAGTTCCCCGCAGAGACCCCTGTACCCTCCCCTCCCGCAGAATGGACCTGCAGAAGGTACCTAATTAAAAGCACTACACTTGAGAATAAAAAATGTCAGTCACAGGTTTTTTGATAAGCCCTGAAGTTTGTCCGACATTTATTTGCAAAAACTTTGTAGTAAGGGTGAGTCAGCTGTCGTGCTGAGTACAACATTCAGTATTATGGAATACGTGATGCAGCTCTTCTCTGGTTTACATTTTCTTAATCAGTATTTCTAAGCTGATTTTATATTTTAAATGTACTCTTAAGCCTTCATAAAGCAATCATTCCAGATTACTACATGTTTAACTCACTGAAACAGACATTATTTTAAATTAATCAGTCACAGAGGTTCAGTGTGTTTATAACAATGTTCATTGCTTTTAGAAAAGGGGACACTAATGTACTGTGTGTGATCTCCATAACAATACACATGTTTATGAAATTCCACCAACTTTAAAAAATATGTTTCCAAAGATTTTAGGTGTAACAAAGGACTTTATAGCTTACTAAGGTACCGATTTTGCTTAAAACTAGTTCATCAGATAGTCAGAAGTAAAGAAAGGGAAACTCTTTGTCCAGCTATCTGGAAGCAAAGGGCTGTTGTCCCTTTAAGGGCTCTCTTCAAGGGGTGGGGGGGGGTGAAGGGAGAAATGGATGGACAGAAAGGACAGGAAGACTTTGGAAGTAGGTTTTTTTACTATAGTAATTAAAATGTGTATTTTAGCTAAGGGGGGTCTTTTGAAGAATTTATTTAAAAAACCATATGTCTGAAGATCCCAGCATTTAAGGCTAAAGATGATTGTGCATCTAAAAATCTGTGCAAGGATTTTTTAGAGATGTGATTTTATAATCTTCACCAACTCACTAATGAAATATTTTTAAAGCAAATTTTAAACTTAAGTCCTGTAGCCTGACATGTTCTGAGTAAATATGACAGTGAGGCACAACTGGTTTTGTCAGTACATTCAGAAACTGACAGTAGATACCTGGGGGTTGGCAAATGCCTGTTAAATGGCTTCATTGCCCCTTGGTTAGTCTTTAAAGTGCCACAGGACTTATTGTTGCTTTTTACAGATCCAGACTAACAGGGCTACCCTTCTGAGGGCTTGGCTACACTTGCAGGTGTGCAGCGCTGGGAGTTACAGCTGTCTTCGTACAGCTGTGTAGGGAAAGCGCTGGTGTGTGGCCACACTCACAGCTACCAGCACTGCAGTGTGGCCATATTTGCAGCGCTGTTGGGAATGGTGCATTATGGGCAGCTATCCCAGCGTTCAAGTGGCAGCAACGTGCTTTTCAAAGAGGGGGTGGGGTGGAGAGGCACACGGAGCGGGGGAGAGAGAGAGTGGATTTTGGGAGCCGACACTGTGTATCAGCTCCCTGCCTTGCAAAATCTGAAAATTTCCCCGACCCCTCATTTACTCTTAACTGCAAACAGCCTGCAGACCAGATAAGCAGCTGCTCCAACGGACTCCCTTTCTCCCCACTGCCCCCACTGTTTCTCTCCTCAAGCAAACACTCATCCCCCTGCCTGCCTCATTCACAGCAAGGCAGTGGGTTATCTCAATTGATTGTTCACAGTCAGTTACAGATTGATCACAGCAAACAGGAGCTGTGTTTGTTTTTTAGATAAGCAGCTCCTGGAGCCCCGAGTTCACAACAAAACAAAGAGAGGCTGCGTAACAAAACAAAGAGAGTAATTTAGTTAAAAGCATTCTGGGATATCTCCTAATACCCTGGAGGCCAATAACAGCGCTGGTGTGTGGCCACACCTGACGAGCAGCGCTGCATCACCAGGGCGTCACTCATTACACCTCAAGCAGACCAGGTGTACAGCCAACGCTGCAGCCAGTGAGATGCAGCACTGGATGTGCCTTGCAGGTGTGGACAGTTACTAAGTTGCAGCGCTGGAAAGCCTCCGCCAGCGCTGCAACTCTCAAGTGTAGCCATACCCTTATACTTCATTACCCCTTGAATGGCTCTTTAACAGTTTCAGTGTTGTGCTGATACCTCTGGCAGGCTGGAGACTTTTTCTCTTATAACTACTAGATCCCCTTCCCAGGAAGACTCAGAGCCTGCAGGAAGGTTCAGAACAGGGATAGGAAAACCAGGAGGGTGGACACTAAGACCCAGTGGTGCCCCAAATTTTCAGGTGCCCTATGCAGCTGCCTATGCCTGAGGACAGTCCTGGGCGCCCCCAACCACTTGCCACCCTAGGCCACTGCCTAGTTCGCCTAGTGGTTGCACAGCCCTTTGTTACCCGACTGGCCAGTCAGAGTGTGGGGCCCTGGGGACTTTCCAGTTGGGGAGCAGCAGCTGGTGCTACTCAGGTATTTCTTTGAGGCAGTTTTGTTTATTTACAAAGACGGTACAAAGTCCCATGCCTGTGAATGCAAAGGCACTGAAATAGCAGGCAACAAGTTCTCTTGCGGGCAGCACCAAGGACACTCTTCAGCCCTGACCCAAAAAGCTCTCCCCAGGTTTCTTCCAGCGTCAGACCCTGTGCCTTCGGCTGCTCCTTTTGGCTGTCTAGCCACCTCCGAATCTCTCCTGGACCTGGTCTACACTTAGCGGTGGTGCTCAGGGGTGTGAAAAAGCCACACCCCACGCAGCGAACCTATGCCGGCCTAGCCCCTGGGGTAGCCGCAGACGAATGCTTCCATCGGCGGAGTTACTGTCTCTCAAGGAGGTTCCAACACGGATGGGGAAATCCCTTCTGTTGGTGCAGGCTTGTGCCAGCAGTGAGTTTAGAAACTTTCCAAGTTAACATCGTATCAGGCCACTCCATGTATCTGCTGCTGAACCGTATTTGGGAAGGGCGGCTGCTGTTGCTACACATAGTGTTGCCAGCTCAGAGGTCCAAAAAACCAGGACCTACGGTATGATCCCGAGCCCACAAAGCTGGCCAGCCGGCAGCGTGTGCTGAGCACCCTCGTGGATTTCCTGGGACAGCTACCTCAGAAAGGGATGATCCTGAGAAAACCTGGACAGTGACAACTTTAGTGACAAGCGGTTAAGTGGAGGGTGGGAGCCCTGAGTGAGTAGGAGCTGGAGTTTCTGTGCTTGGTTCAACTGCTACTAAACTCTATCCAGACAGAAGAGGATAATTTCCCCCGAATGGGCTTTGCCAACAGCCCGACGGCTCTCCACACAGCATACCAAGGGGAGAGTGAGTGAGGGGACTGAGCAGGGAAGGCTTCTCACATGCGCCCCAGCACATGCACGCGAGGGCCTGGGGCAAGCTTTGGGGCATGTCTGCATTGCACTCGAGGCCACTCCTCTCGAGTCAGCCTAGCTCCAGGGAGGGCAGCGTAACCCCAGGGGTTGTGCTCACAGCTGAGGAGTGGTGCTAACCAGAGCTACAGCCCATCGTCCCTGATGGGCTGCCGCACTCGAGTTTAGGGGGTTTGTGTGTGGACTAGACGAGTTATAACTGAGTGTACTCGGCAGTCAAGACAAGACAATGTAAGTGGGTGTAGCTAACTCACTGAAGAGAGCAGTGCAGCAAGAAAAGCTCGTCACCGCTGGGGTAAATTCAGTAGGTCACTCTTTAATTTATACTTTCTGGGTCTTTGGGGTGGAAATCTCAGCCACTGAGGGCTTGTCTACACACACAAGGTGTGCCTGCTTAACTAGAAGTGTGATGCTAAAACTGATTGAGTTGAACTGGAGCAGACGACTGTGTGGATGCTCTGGTTTTGGTTTAAGCAGACTTCTTTTCAGATTTAAACTTAGCTGAAAGAATAACCTCCAGCTCTTGCACAGCACTTTTTACCACTTTATGAAGGCGGTCAGTATCATTACACTAGTGTACATGTAGGGAAACTGAGGCAGAGAACAGGGCTGTCACTTGCCCAAGGTCACCCAGCAGGCCAGTGGCAGAGCCAGGAATATAATCCAGATCTCCCAAGTCCCAGGTCAGTGATCTATTCCCAGGCCACCCAATTACACTTAAACTAACATAAGTGTCCACATAGGTGTTTTCACCAGTCTAACGAAACCAGTGAGAGTCGGTATGTATCCATCCCCTTTGACACCTCTTGGCATCAGAGGAAGAAATGACTGAAAGAGGGTTTAGCTAATCCCAGTTCCCAATTCCTCTCTGACTCAGACCCATGCTGATCACTTACTCCACTTACCCATTTGGATTTGTGCACCATTAAACGGGGGAGCCTCTCGAGAGCTCTAGGAGCTATGAAACACATCACAAAAACACAACACAAAGTAAGCAGTGACATCTCCCTCCCCACTCCCTGACAGCCGACAGAGCTGGATGGGATATGGGAAGGGAACCACATTAGCAGCACTGATGGATGTTCTCCTGCTGTCAATGGATGGGGACAGGAATCCTTTCTCATCTCCTGGACCTCTCTCGGCATTCCTCACTGTGGACCATGAGGTTCTGCTGTGCTGCCTGGGAGAGGTGACAAGGATCCAGGGTAAGGTATTATAATGGTTTATGCCTCCCTGGATAGATGCAACCAACAAGTAATGATGGGAAACCGCAGAGGAAAACACTCGGAAGCTGCTGCAGTCACCCTTGGTTTAGGGCACAGTTGGTCAAATCAGTCATCAGTTTTGTAGTGTTTCTGGGTTCCTGGCTGGTGCTGAGCTCTGTTAGAGCAGGGTCCGTGATTAACACCTTCTACCATCTCTGGCTGGCTAGGAGATTCCATCTCACCCTGGGGGATGATGAACTGGCCTCAGTTATACACGCCTTCACCACCTCCAGTCAGGGCTACAGCGACATGACAGACCTGGGCATGAAGCCATCAGTACTTAGGACACTCCAACTAGTACAGAACGTTGCAGCGCATCTGCTCAGCAGCATCTGTCCTCTCCTGTCTATGCTGGCTTCCTGTGGGAGTCAAGGCCAAGCTCTGCCCAGGCGCTGGCTTTTCCTTTGCCCAGGGGCACTCAGCCCCAGGCCCTGCCCCACTCCACCCCATCCCTGCCCCACCTGCTATGTGACAATCTAGGAACATTGGCCTGCAGCATGTTTGCGAATATGGCGTGTGACCCAGTCGGTGAGATCATCGCAGTATCACTGGACTGGGCCGTTGGGCTTTCCGCCATGACCATGTTGATAATGAGCATCCCAACGATCACCTGGGGAACAGCTCCAGGGAAATGGCCAAGTGGTGGCCATGAGGATGCTACTTCCAGACTCCATGGCTGTTTTGCATTGGCCAGGAGCTACCAGAGGAAAGGGCTATAAACCATTAAAAAGTGATTTGATCCCTGTGAAGGGTTTGATCAAAGGACAGGGCAAGATTTAAAGTCACACGCCCTGAAGCAAGGGGAAAGAGAACTGGTTTTGAGTGTTAAGGGAACAGATTATGCACCCCCCTCCCAAGACCCTAGCAGCCTTGGGGGGCTGCTGGAAATTTAGCTCTCCCAGTACCCCCAGGTGGAAGATGGCATCACGGATCCACACGGTATGGGCTATGCCCCAGCTTTTAAGCAGTCCCTTGGAGGAACCCTGTCAGTGTGCCAGACCCCCAAGAGGCTTCCTTAAGGGTAATGCCTCTGAGCCTGAGCCTCTGGGCTCCAGCCCACCTGCTTCCCTGGCTGAGTTCTGCCCAGCCAGTCCAACTGAGGGAGACTCCTGGGTAGAGACTTTTCTACTCTTCAGGGATTAATGCACCTCGGCATGTATTTGCAGTGACACCAGGCAGCCTTTTCAAGACAGAGCAGGGTTTACTGATCAACTGGAACGCAGCATCGGGAAGTCCGTGGGTTAACATGGAGATGTAAAGCTGAGGACACAGCCCACCAGCCTGGCCAAGGCAGCGCTCCCCCCAGCCAAGCTGCTGTGGAATCTGTCTGGTGCTCAACCTCTGCCTTTTTGTCAGTCCCAGGTGAGAGCTGCTGAGTCTCTCCAAAAGCCAACTCCTATCTCCCTCCTGTCACCTCTTGGTGCACTGTCTTCCTGCAGACCCATGCTGGGTTCACATGCTCCATCGGGGAGAGTTTCCCATGGATAGGTGCTAATTGTTCAGGCTGCGGGGCTCCCATATCGTCTGTCCCTCAGAGTTCCGAGCCCCTCGGGAATAGAGGTGGTTCGTAACTCTGAACAAAACCTTAGGGTTGTTCTTTCAAAAGTCTACAACTGAACAGTGACTTAATGCAGCTTTGAAACTTTACTGTGCAGAAGAAAACTGCTGCTTTCCTTTTTTTATTTTTGTAGTCGTTTCCATGTAACGGCACTGTACTGTATTTCCTTTTTTTTTTTTGGTCACTGCTGCTGCTGCTGCTGCTGCCTGATTGTGAACTTCCGGTTCCAAGTGTGTGGTTGACGGGTCAGCTTGTAACTCTGGTGATTGTAACTCTGAGGTTCTACCCTAGTCAGTTTCAGCCAGTTCTTTAATGACCTTTCATTCCACCCCAGACAGTTTCCTGGTACAAACACCTCACGGCTCCTGCTCTGTAACCCTTTTGCACCCGCTGAGTAGCAATGCCCAGTACAGAGGGAACTGAAGCATGCACCATGTGTAAGGCTACGTTTTAGTCCCAGGTGTTTTTAGTAAAAGTCATGGACAGGTCACAGGCAGTAAACAAAAATTCACGGCCTGTGACCTGTCCATGACTTTTAGTAAAAATATCAGTGACTAAAACTTGGGAGGGGCTGCCTGGGGGCCCTGCAGATGCTGCAGGGAGGCGGCCGAGGTGCTGTGGGGGCTGGCGGGCGGCAGCACACGGCCCGGGATCCCTGCTAGTGCTGAGGAGGCGGGTTGGTGGAGTCAGCAGACTCCCTACCTGGCCCCGTGCCTCCCACACACAGCAGCAGAGTTTGGGTGTGGGACGGGGCAGGGCGTTGGGGCACGGGATGGGGTGAGGCAGGCTCTGGGCTGTGCTTACCTGGGGCCTCCCCGGAAGCAGTGACATCCCCCTCACTCAGCTGCTAGGCAGAGGCATGGCCAGGCAGCTCTGTGTGCTGCCTATGCCTGCAGGCACCGCCCCC
The DNA here is from genome assembly GCF_016161935.1 of Mauremys reevesii. NCBI lineage: Eukaryota > Metazoa > Chordata > Testudines > Geoemydidae > Mauremys > Mauremys reevesii. The sequence goes on from NW_024100824.1 coordinate 41,127, forward strand.
ACAGCTCCCATTGGCCACCTGCCTGAGCTACCCATGAGCCAGGCTTACCAGCCACAGCAAAAGTCATGGAGGTCATGGAAAGTCACGGAATCCATGACTTCTGTGACCTCCGTGACAAACTCTCAGCCTTAACCATGTGCCTAATAGGGAGCTATCTCTTTAAGAGACCTAGGGGGCCAGGGAGTGAGTTGTGTTTGCTGTTGTTGTAGGCGGATTTAGCATTCCACATGCAGATGTTTCGGGAATTGGGCGTGATTGTTTTCGGTCTGGTGCTGGGGTCAGGCTTCATGTGAGGGGAAGCAGCCAGGGCAGCCGCTTTGCAAAGCCAAGTGCCCTGTTGTGTGAGCTGGGAGAAGCTGAGCCCAGGAGCAGAGATCAGGCGGTTTTCCCTGACTCAGGAGCATTTTGCACAGGTTAGTGATACTGTTATAACCCTCAGGGAAGCATGGCCAGTATTCATTAGAGAAAGGGGATTTGGGAGGGAAAACTAATTTCTTTTCTTTTAACTGTAGTCTTGGAATGTTGTTTGATTTTAGTCAAATTGTTTTAGTTAAATTGTCTCAACCAGTGCGATTCACCGACTTCTCTTAAATGTGATAATGTGGAAAGATTCAGTTATATTTTGCTGTTCTCAGTTTTGTATTTTCTTGTAACAGTTATGTTTTTTTTAATTTTTTTTTAAATGTATACACTTAACTGAGTGGTTGATTAATCAGTTGACTGGCTAACAGTGATTTCAGCAGAGGTTGGAGGAGGAAGAGTCTGCATGGATTCCAATCTAAGATTCCTACAAGCAAGTGGAGGGAAGATGTTTTAGACTCAGCAGATTGTATAGATTTGGTGATCAAAGATTCTAACTGAGACTCCGGTGAACTCAACCTAAGCCTTTGGGAATGCTGAGTTCCTTCTCACTGTGTTTCTGTGGGGACTAATCTATTTAGATTTTAATTTGTTTTCTTTATTTATGTTTCTGTAGAACTGTGAAGATAATATCTGTGGATTATAAAGTAGCCATGTTATGTTGTAAAAATTAAATTATTATTATTATTTATGTTTCTTATCATAAGATTTTAGAAAGTTATTACTTAATTCAATTCATTGCTTTCACTCTGTTTGGGACTTGAATGTGGGGAGGTTGACCCTGTGAAATCCTTGCTCAAAATCTTTCCGGACTGAATTCTGGGTCTCCAGCTACTTTCCTAGGGGAGTTGGGCTTTTTTAGGCACTGGAGAAGGGGAATGAAGTGAACTGCTAGCCTGCCCAGAAGTCACACATAGTCATCCTGGAAAATATTACAGAAAATTCCCACTTTCTCCCGGCTAGATAGACCCTGGGAAGTGTGACCTGTGTATATGCAGTTCAGTGCTCTAAAATCTCCTTCCTCCAGAATGTTTTGGTTCTAAATAAACAATGTTTTGTTTTAAGAAGCCCGTCTGGTCACTCCCCACCACTGGTTAGAGCTCCCGATGGAACAGCACTGGGGGAGCTGAGCCTGAATCAGGCCTGCTGAGATGATCATGGTTAGCAGCAGGGGACTGCAGCCAGGACGGCATGCCGCGGGGGGCGCTCCGCCGGTTGGCGGGAGGGCGGCAGGCGGCTCTGGTGGACCTCCCGCAGGCGTGCCTGCGGATGCTCCACCGGAGCCGCGGGACCAGCGAACCCTCCACAGGCACATCTGCAGGAGGTCCACCGGAGCTGCGGGACCGGCAACCGCCAGCGCGCCCCCTGTGGCATGCCGCCGTGCTTGGGGCGGCGAAATTGCTAGAGCCGCCCCTGACTGCAGCTAGTGGGAGAGTGGGAGAATTGTGGGATTCCACCCCAGGAAAGGTAAAGTCACAAGGCCTGAGAGACCTGGAGGGGTCGGTGGCACTGATAGTCTGGTAAGTGTGACCATCACCTAACATTCAACCCAGAAACCAACAGTCTTCCTGTCCAGATTATGGAGCAACAGTGCCCATGCTGTGTTGATAAACTGTGGTCAGTTGCTTGACCATGCTTTGTTTCATTATGAAATAGCATGAAAATTTAAGAGGCCAAATAACCAATGTCGGTTAGGGTTAGTGCTAAAAGCCAGTAATAATACAGTCCAGTACAAAGGTTCAATACGATCCCGGTCTCTGGGAAGCCATCTCGTGCGCCTCACACAGAAGTGATACATTGCAAGTAGGGGTATTTATAGGATGAATTTACACGTTAGAAAACGCTTTACACATCACTGAAATCCCACCTATGAGCATGTCCTGGTTCCTCAACTTGTTCTGTTCCTTCCTTGTCTTTTTTTTGGATATGAGTGTTCCAGATGCTGGTCAGTTACGGTACCTCCCTCGCTTGTACTAAGTGGGCGTAGAACAAATGTATCTTGATTTTGACAAATTTCCCATTTGCTTATGTGCCAGATGCTGGGTGGTGCTACTGCAGGGCCCTGGGGGAGGCAGCTTAGCATGAGCGGACAGAACTCTGGGGAAACCACAGGCCTTATAGCTCTTATGACGGCCAGGCAGGGCCGGATTAACTCTCCTGTGGGCCTCGGGCCATAGATTTTGTGGAGCCCTGGGGGGTTGGAGTGGGGGAGTGGACTCAGGGCGGGGGATTGGGGTGTGGGACGGGGTGCAGCGCCAGCTGAGCTCTAGGGTGGTCTGGGACAGGGGGTTGGGTGCAGGAAGGGGCTCCGGGCTGGAGTAGGGGGCTGGGGTGCAGGAGGGTGTGCACGGTGCAGGCTCCAGCCGGGAGGCGCTTATCTCGGGCAGCTCCTGGTCAGCGGCCCAGCAGGGCTACGGCAGGATCCCTGCCTGCCCTGGCTCCACACTGCTCTGCTCCCCGAGGTGGTTGGCATGTCCGGCTCCTAGGCAGAGGGGCCAGGCTGCGCTGTGCTGAGCATGCTGCCTGTGCCCACAGGCACTGCCCCCACAGCTCCCATTGGCTGTGGTACCCAGCCAATGGGAGCTGCGGTACCCGGCCAATGGAAGCTGCAGAGGTGGCGCTGGGGGCGGGGGCAGCGTGCAGAGATTCCCTGAATGCCCCTCTCCTAGGGGCCACAGGGACACATTGGCGAGTCGGCGATCGCGGCTCCATCCCCGTGGGGGCAGAGGGGGTCGCCGCAGCTCGGGGACTGGTGTCCGGCCCACAGTGCTGAGACTTGCCGCGGGCTGGGTGAAAAGAAGCAGTGGGCCGCATCTGGCCTCTGGGGCCCACCTTAGCCCGAGGCCCTGGGCTGCAGCCCCTAAAACCTCTGCATTAATCCATCCCTGCTGCCAGGCATTCGTATAATGTGCTAACCTAACACACGTGATGGCTAACAAGTGCCACCATGAAACACTGCTTAATAGGAGGGCAAAGCATTCTGCACCCACTGAAGTTTCTGGGCTGTCTAACAGCAGCTGGAGCTCCAAGAGTAGCTCCAGGTTGTGCATAGGCATTACAAATAGTGGGCACACACCCTCAGCCAGAGGGGGAGAAATCAGCCACACCGTGTCATCTGGTTGCTTCCCAGGCCCACCAGCATCAACTCAGTCTCCTCCAGCTAGAGCTTCAGCCAGCCATCTCCCACCCGGGGCCCCGTCTTCCCCAGACTCTGGGCCAGACATGTAGGAGCACTGGGTGTAGAGCAGGGTGTCGTGAACGTGCTGAAACACTGCAGCCACCCTCACTAACCCTTCCAGCAGCCCCACAGACATATCGACCAGGAGGGGAGACGTGCTGGAGCCCAGGCTACCCATCCTGTGGGCTTACCTTCAAGAAAACCCGATGACAAGGTTTATTTGCAAATCTGCCTCGTCCTCTGGGCACCAGAACTTTTCATGAAGAAGGATGGAAGCCAGCAAGTATGTTTGGATTGCCGGGCTCTGAACCAAATCATGATCAGGGATCGTTATCCAATGCCACTCATCCCTAAGCTGCTGGACTGTGTGGGGGCTGCCAAGGTACACACAACGCTGCTACAACCTGCTACACATTAGAGCGGGGAATGAGTGGAAAACTGCTTTTCAGGTACGGCCTCTTGGACTGCCTCACAATGCCATTTGGTTTGACAAATGCACCCACCACATTCCAGCATTTCATCAGTGATGTGTTTTGGGACATGTTGGACCAGTACGTAGTGATATATCTGCATGGCTTACTTGTTTTCACTGATGACACAGAGTAGCACACCATGCCTGCCTGTACTGTCCTCAAAGGCTATGCCAGCTCGACCTCTTGACCATGCTGGAAAAGTGTGTCTTTCACCAGTCCTCTGTAGAGTTTGAGGGTTTGTCATGTCCCCAGAGGGTGTCAAGATGGACCCACGTAAGGTGAAGATAGTCCTCGTTTGGGCGGCACTTTGGAACATTCGCGACCTGCAGTATTTCCTGGGATTCACTGACTTCTATCATCAGTCCATTCCGAAGTTCTTGGAACGAATCTCCCCCCTCACCTTTCTGCTCTGCAAGAACATCAAGTTCCACTGGCCTTCTAAGGCTCCACAAGCCTTTGGCTAAAACTTGCATTCACTTCTGCCCTGGACAGGTGCACTGGGATCCCACACTAGCCTTCACCGCTGAAGCAGATGCATCCAACATGGTTATGGGGACAGTTCTTTCCCAAGCCCCCAGCCAGGTGTTGCTTTCATGTGCCTTTCTTCTCCAGGAGACTTACCCCCACAGAACAAAACTGTGAAATCCTGGACAAGGAGCTCCCAGTGATTAAGGTTGCCCTCGACGAATGGTGCCACTATCTTGAGGGGGCCTGGCACCTGGTCCAGGTGTATACAGACCATAAGACCTATCTGGGCAGGGTCAAGGCCCTTAATCAGTGGCAGCTTCAGTGGGCTTGGTTCTTCTCACACTTCGATTTTGTTATGTCCTCTTGTCCAGGAACTAAAAATAAAAGGCCACACACTGTGCCAGACCTTGCTGGCCCTAAAGGCCCGAGCCCTGAAGCCTCAAGCACCTGCAATTCTCTCGGTGGGACACCCCGTCAAGACCTATTTGCCTTGGTCTGGTTGGTCGTAAGCCACGGAGTCCCCCCGACAAACAGGAAGTGCTAAATAAGGAGGCCTCCAGTGTCCACGATGGGATATTCTATTTCAGGGGTTCTCAAACTTTGGCCCTGGTGACCCCTTTCCCACAGCAAGCCTCTGAGTGCGACCCCCCCCCACCCTATACATTAAAAACACTTGTTTATATTTAACACTATTTTAAATGGTGGAGGCAAAGCGGGGTTCGGGTGGAGGCTGACGGCTCATGACCCCCCATGGAATAACCTCACGACGCGCCCCCCAGTTTGAGGACCCCTGTTCTATGTGAAAGAACGTATTTATGGCTCCCCAGGCCTCCGACAGTCGAAGCTCTGCAAGCCTGTCACAGCTCCCCCCGGCCAGGCATTTCAGCTATACCAAGACCCAGCAGCTTGCCTTGCATGCGAGCCACAATACAGACCTATATTGCCCCCCCCCCCCGTAACACCTGTGCCCATGCAGGGCACCACACGACAAACCCCTCGGACTTCTGCAGCCCCTTGAGGTACCATCCAGCCCCGGGGCAGTCGTCAGCCTCAATTTCATAGAGGAACTACCCAAATCCAACGGATTTATGGTCGTCCTGACCACACTAGACCACTTCTCCAAGATGACCCACTTTGTTCCCTGCACCAGCCTTCCCCGCTCTGAGGAAACTGCCCATCTCTGGGTGGACCACGTCATTCATCTTAATAGTCTTCCAGAGAGCATCATGGCCCACAATTCATGTAACACTTCTGGCAGGAGGCCCTCCAAATATTAGCAGTTTGCTCCAGCCCCTCATCCACCTACCACCTCCAGACAAATGGATGAATGGAGAGAATGCACCAAATTCCAGAACAGTGCCCATGGTGCTAGATTAATTGTCACTAGAGCGCTTGTTCCTCTCCACTACCCGCGGCAGAGTTTGTGTGCAATAGATTTAGCGTGTGGAGGATGAGGTGTTTCTCCAGGAGATACGGGGCTGCAATTGATGGCAACTTGATTCCAAACTCATATTTTCCTATGACAATGACTAGAAATGATCATTTAACTCAGTGTGATGCATTTTTAGCACTGAGCAATGCAAGGGTTAGGCTATGGTATCCACAGCTCATGCTGTTCAGTAACCCACGGGGATTTGGCTAAGGGGTAAGGGAAGGCAGGTGTTTCCCTAGCTGCCTTTAAGGACACCTCCAGTGCCTCCCAGGGCCAGGTGGAAAGCCAATGCCTTTATGCAGCCACATTTGTCCAAGCACATGATTGGTGCTGGATAACTAGTAAGACGACATCTGCCAGGTTTAACGCCGAGAACTGTGGCTTTCCATGCTGCAGAGAATTCTTTGGTATCATGGTGGCCTCAGCCTGGCTGCATCAGAGATTTTCTCATGGTGATCTAGCAACATTTTGTTTCAAGTCTGACTCTGTGGTAATCTCCTTCCTCATTGCAGAAAGCACAGAAGCCTTCTCTGTCTGTCCCTCAGGCCGTGCCTCTAGCTCCGTCCTGTTGGGGGGACACGGGAGGCAGGCTTTTCTCTCCCTGCTTGGGTCTCGGGTCTCCCATCTCATCACACACAGTGCCGGGTTCTTCCCGCACGCTGCCCAGGCTCCTGTCTCCCCCCAGGACTACCAGATAGCAGGACATTTTGTGCCGCTCTGCTCCATGCACTCGCCCCATCGCTCTGGGCGCCCTGCAAGTGGAGTAGCTCTAAGGTATTTACACCGATAACTGCGCCCATCGCCAGCTTTCGGGAGCCTGTCAACTTCATTGCCCACGGGGCTCCCCCTTCTCAACCCAGCCTTCCGCATCCCCCTAGGCCTTCAGCCCACTCCTCCCCGCTCCATCCCAGGGAGAGCCTGGGGAACCTCTGCCTCACAGCCTGCCCTGCACATGGCTACCCCCTGGCTCTTGTTGACTTAGGAAGGGAGGGAGAAGGTACATTTCAAAGCCAGGGAGCCTTCACCAGGCATTGTGAGTGCCCCAGCCTAGCCAATACAAAGGGGGGAAGGCACCTGGCAATGTGCCCAGCGTAGGGGCCCCTCTGGAAGCTGCCAAGGGCACCACAAGCCCCACAGCGGGAGAGTGGTGGGGGCATGTCCGGCCCGGCCCAGCGGTAAGAGGAGGTGTGGCCAAGGCACTCCCAATCCCTGACTGTTCAGGATGCTGCAAGGCCAACAGGGCAAAAGTTAGGGAAGCCCCCAGCACTATCTCAGCCGGCTCCAGGGCCTCAGCCTGTCCACGCAGCCCCAGCACTGGGGAGGTGTCAGCTGCCTCCCCGTGGCCCTGCTGCCAGTCCCCACCCACTGATGGGCTGTCAGCACAGCCCTCATGGCAAACGTCTCTCAGTGCCTGGGACCTGGGTCCGGGAGGGCTTTACGAGTGAAACCCGGCCTCTCCAGCCTCACCTGGGAGCCAGGGCAGCGCCCGGTGGGATATGATCAGGTCGTGTATTGAAACTGCTGTTACATTTCCACGTGATCCCTTTCCCTGTGGAAGGGTTTCCTGGTCCTGCCTGCAGGCTCTGGGATTCTGTGGGGACGCGGCAGTTCTAATGTGCCTCCTGTCTCTGGACTCACCTGCCGGTGCAGAGGTGGATTCATGACCACACTTACTCCTCTGCTGGGCCTGGTTGGGGAGGGCACTGCAGAGGGTGGCGGTGCCCTGCACCCGTTCATTACCCCTGCAATTACCGGGTACGACCAGGTACGAGCTAAACATACAGTCGCCAAGGGAAGCACGTGCTGCCCCGAGGAGCTGCCAGGGTGAAGCGGTGTCTCGGGGGAGATGGAGGCCCTTCCCTGCCAGCACCAGGTGATACAGCCCTGAGAGGCATGTTAAGTTTGGTGAAACTTCCCAAGGGGCAGAACTGAGCCGCAGGCCAAGGAACTGACTGCTACCCCCCACCGCAACCCCCAAGCTACTAGACACAGTGCTAGAGGCGTTCAAACGCAGCTATTCGGTACTTTCAGAAAACCTCCGGCCCCACCCACACCCAACTCTTCACTTCCTCCCTGTTCCACACAGGCTGCCTATATATCAGTGGTAGGGAGAAAAAGCAGCAGAGCGTGTTGCAAAGATCCCCAGCAAGTGATTGCTCCTCACTGCCGGAACTTCACACCCAACAACTTATTTCACAACAGCCTGCAAGCAGCTGGGCGGGAGCCAAGGAGAAGACTTGATGTATGGTAAAAACAATTCTTTCCTGGTGCTTCCATTCCTTTGCAGGGTGAGCTGCTCTGCCCAGCTGGATTTTCCCAGTGAATTGCTTGCTGCACAGTAGCATATTGCTTGATCCGCTCTTTCCAGGAAGGGTCCGCAGTCTCCTGAGGTGTGTCCAGTCAGCTGGAACAGTCTGTCGGGGAGCCTAAGTTCAGTTCTCTGCTCTGCCTCAGGTGTCCTGGGTGGCCTTGGGCAGCGCTCTCTGGGCCTCACGTCCCACCCGTGCTGGGAGCTACAGCACTGCCCTGTGTCCCAGGGGTGTGCCGAGAGACAGAAAGCTCAGGTGCTACAGAGACAGAGCCTTAGCGTCCACTGCCGTCGGGATGGGGGTAGCCCCTTTTTAAAGTCGAGCTCTGGCTCTTGAATGTGCTCGGTTTCAGAGGGGGAGACAAGCATGGGATTGTTGGCGATTGATAGGCAGGATTTGGGCCCAGCACATTGCTCTG
>NW_024100825.1:0-44528 GCF_016161935.1 Mauremys reevesii
TACAGGCATTCAGAGAGGAGAGGAGACAAGCAGGGGGACGGGGGGAGTGTAACAGACCTTTTGGGCATACAGGTGATACGGAGCACACAGATCACTGTTGCTCCTACAACAGGGTAAGTTCTCAAGCAGCATGTTTCTTACTTTGCCCATCTGCCAATTTTGATGATTATCAATGGAAATATTTTGCCACTGGGTTCTGTGTTTACACAGAAATTGACATTTACCAACAAATACGTAATTCTTCCAGTCCTGCCTAGTCTGCAGTTGGTGGGTTTAGAGGGACTCATTCACTCTCCCCACCCCCCATGCCAGGCCTGTTCTCTCAACTTTCCACACTGCTGGGATCCTTCCCTGGTCTCCCCCCAGACCACTGCCCCACCCCCACTTCTGGGATCCCCTCCCCACACTGTCCAAATCCCCTGCTGGCAGGATCCCTTCCTGTTCCTTTTATTTCCTGTCTCCACTCTGGGCAAAAGCTCTGTACGGTTCCCACAGTGGAAGTTGAACCCAGGCCCCCTAGGTGAAAACCAGGAATCCTGCCCACTAGCCCATATGGGACTATTGGTGCAGCTGACGAAGTGGGGATTCACCCACGAAAGCTCCTGCTCCAATACGTCTGTTAGTCTATAAGTGTAGCCACAGCCTTAGTCTATAAGGTGCCACAGGACTCTTTGCTGCTGTTATTACTACAACTCTCTAAGCCAACCCCTCATGAGCGCAGCAGGGACTAGCGTGACCGGATGTCCTATTTTTGGGGCCTTTTTCTTATATAGGTCCTATTACCCCCACTCCCTGTCCCGATTGTTCACATTTGCTGTCTGGTCACCCTAGCAGGGGCTGCACACAGGGCTGCATTAACCCTTCAGGTGCTGAGGTTTCCCTCTCTCCATTCCCAGTGCCTGTGATCAGGAAACAGACGTCAGGGCTCCCAGGTGCTGCACAGACTATGACTGAGATCGGGACTCCATATTGCGCTAGGTGCTGTACGATCCCTGGCCAACACTGGGATACCCAGGGGGTTCCCCTCAATTTCCCTGAGCCTCTGCTGCCCAACTTCTTCTGACTCCATCTGCATCACCCAGGAGCAGCGACAGGGTTTCTTGCGCCCTAGGCAAAATTTGGGGGGCGGCATTTTGTGCACTACCCATGGAGCGCACAGGAGCTTCCGGTTCCACTCCCGTCGCGCCGCCGAAGATGGACTCTCCGCCAAAATGCCGCAGGCGACAGCGGCAGTCATTGAGCTGCTCAATTGCCTGCTGCTGTTTTCCGCGGCATGTTGGCGGAGGGTCCATCTTTGGTGGTGCCACGGGAGCGGAACCGAAGCTCCGGCGCCCATGGGGAGCGCACAAAATGCCACCCCCCGAATCCTAGCACCCTAGGCGACCGCTAGCGACAGCTCCTGGGGGCGGGGCTAGGGCACAGGACGGGGGCGGGGCAGCTCCTGTGGGCGGGGCTCTGGCACAGCTCCTGGGGGCGGGGCAGCTCCTGGGGGCGGGGCTCTGGCACATTGTGACGCAGGAGCCCGGGCTCAGCAGCTGCTCCCTGGTGACCACGTGCTGCCAGCAGCGCTGGAGCCGCCTGAGGAGCCGCTGTTCTCAGCTGCAGCCAGGATCTGCCACAGGTGTGACGACACATTGTGCAACCTCCAGTTTTGCAACTAGGTGCAGTTTATGCTGCGCAACGTGACTATCTGGGCCCCTGCTCAGGACTTGCTGCCGCCTGGTCCATGGGGTTGTGAATCAGGAGGGACAGGGTTTGTGGTCGAAAACACTCACATTCTGCTTCCTCCTGGCTAATGTGCCAAATTGACCTATTGCAGGGGTCTGGGGGGGAGGGGGTTTGCATTTTAATTTAATTTTAAATGAAGCCTCTTAAGCATTTTAAAAGCCTTATTTACTTTATATACAACAATAGTTTAGTTATATATTATAGACTTATAGAAAGGGACCTAAAAATATTAAAATGTATTACTGGAACGCTAAACCTTAAAACAGAGAGACTAAATGAAAACTCGGCACAGCACTTCTGAAAGGTTGCCGAACCCTGATCTTTTGGAAGATTGAGGTGTGCTCTTTCACTTTTCTGTGTATGAATACGTGAAAAGGGAGGTAAGGTTTGGGGGTACAGAGCACACCCCTGACCCCAAGGTGATAACCAGAGTGGCCCCATTTTTTCCACTGGCTTCCTCCTTGCTTATTTCCAATGCCTTAGCCGCCTATGCACCTGTCACTGGTCAAGGTATGGTTATGCACCTGTCACTGATCCAGGGATGGTTGCAAATCGGGAGGGATGGGTTTGTGGTCGAAAACACTCATGATCTGCTTCCTCCTGGCTAATGTGCTGGCCTTCTACCTGTACCGAACCAGGCTGCTCAGGAAGTCCTTGCAACTATTTGTTGCGTCAGCCAAGCGGATTAGGGGGCAACCAGTTTCCATCCAGCGCATTTCCTGCTGGATCACCTTGTGCATACGCACGTGTTACGACTTGGCAGGGGTTACCCCACCGCCTATAGTGAAGGCGCATTCTATGAGAGCGCAAGCCTCGTCGGCCGCCTATGTCACCCCCATCCCTATCCAGGACATATGTAGGGCTGCCACATGATCATCTGTCCACATTTTTTCCTCGCACTATGCGATCGCCTCCCAAGCACAGGATGACGTCGGGTTTGGTAGGGTGGTACTCCATCCTGATAACCCTTAGACTCCTACCCACCTCCGTCAGATATAGCTTGAGTCACCTACTGTGGAATACACAGGAGCAGTCACTCGAAGAAGAAAGGACAGCTACCTGTTCCGTAACTGGCGTCCTTCGAGATGTGTTGCTCTTGTCTAGTCCACATCCCAGCCTCCTTCCCCTCTGTCGGAGTTGTCTGGCAAGAAGGAACTGAGGGTGGGGAGTGCTCAGCTCCTTATAGCGCTATAGAGGCACCATTCCAGGCAGGGCCGGCTCTAGACCCCAGCGCGGCAAGCACGGGCGTGGGGCGGCCCTTTCCTGGGGGGGGCGGCAGGCTGGGCCGGCGGACCGGCCGCAGTCATGCCTGCGGGAGGTCCACCGGAGCCCCGGGACGACGGGACCTGCCGCAGGCAGGACTGCGGCGGGGGCGCTCGTCCCGCCGCTCGGCTGGACCTCCCGCAGGCATGACTGCGGCCGCTCCAGCCGCGCCGCCGGACCCGCGATCCGTCGGACCAGCCGAGCCGCGCGACCAGCGGACCCTCCGCAGTCATGCCCACGGGAGGTCCGCTGCTCCCGCGGCTCCGGGGCGCCTCCTGGGCATGACTGCTTGGGGCGGCCAAAAACGTAGAGCCGCCCCTGATTCCAGGGGTCGCAGCAGTGCTCCAAAAACTTCCAGCACCGGTGCACGTGGCGAGCACGCACACCTACTGTGGACTAGACCGGAGCAACACATCTCAAAGAACACCAGTTACGGAACAGGTAACTGTCCTTTTTAAAGGATGTTTAGATTTCATTCCTGTAGTAACAGAACTGATGATAGGAAAGCAGGAAGAGAGAGAGAGGGGTGTGTGTGTGTGTACAGCTTAAATTGGTTAAATAGTCTAACTTTCAGTACTCAGTGTTTCAAAAATGTTAGACTGGCAACCTGTGTCGTAGAGTTGTCTTCTGTTTTTTAAAAAACCCATGAATAAAGCTACTTTAAGGGAAATTACTGCTTTGTCCAACCCTGAAGAGATATGATATCTTTGCTCACCAATTTTCATAAAACTTGTATTTGTTATGCCTTTTGGTGACTTTAGTATTATGATCTATTATAAATAAAGTGCATTTCACTGATTGATTTTAAAATGAAATTAGTAACTGGAAAAAATGGCCCCAAGATAAATCCAGAGTGGCCCTATCATTCATTTTTTCCACTGGCTTCCTCCTTTGCTTATTTCCAATGCCTTAGCCGCTCTATGCACCTGTCACTGGTCAAGGTATGGTTATGCACCTGTCACTGATCCAGGGATGAAGCTGCAAATCGGGAGGGATGGGTTTGTGGTCGAAAAACACTCATGATCTGCTTCCTCCTGGCTAATGTGCTGGTCCTCTACCTGTACCGAACCAGGTTGCTCAGGAAGTCCTTGCAACTATTTGCTGGGCGCTAGCCAAGCGGATTAGGGGCAACTAGTTTCCATCCAGCGATTTCCTGCTGATCACCTTGCATACCAAGACGCAGCTACGACTTGGCAGGTTACCCCACCGCCTATAGTGAAGGCGCATTCTATGAGAGCGCAAGCCTCGTCGGCCGCTCTATGTCACCCCATCCCTATCCAGGATATGTAGGGCTGCTACATGATCATCTGTCCACATTTTTCCGACTATGCGATCGCCTCCTGCCACAGGATGACGTCGGGTTTGGTAGGGTGGTAACGAACCTGATAACCTTTAGACTCCTACCCACCTCCGTCAGATATAGCTTGGAGTCACCTACTGTGGAATACACAGAGCAGTCACCGGCTAGCAGCGACAGCTACCTGTTCCCAGAACTGGCGCGTCCTTTCTCGAGATGTGTTGCTCTTGTCTAGTCCACATCCCAGCCTCCTTCCCCGTCGGAGCTGTCTGGCAAGAAGGAACTGAGGCGGGGGAGGCTCAGCCCCTTATAGCGCCGGCAGAGGCACCATTCCAGGCAGGGTCGGGTCTGACCCAGCGCAAGCATGCTGCAAGGCCCTTTCCCGGAGGGGCGCAGGTTGGGCTGAGGACCTGCCGCAGTCATGCCTGCGGAGGTCCACCGGAGCCCCGGACGACCGACCTGCTGCAGGCATGATCGCGGAGGGGGCGTTTGTCCCGCTGCCCGGCTGGACCTCCCGCAGGCAGCGCGACTCGCGCAGCTCCAGCGGAGCCTGACCTGCACCGTCCAAGGACCAGCCGAGTCAGCGACCAGCGGACCCTCCGCAGTCATGCCCACGGAGGTCCGCTACCCTGCGGCCTGGGCGCCCTGGCATGACTGCTTGGGGCGCCAAAAAACGTAGAGCCGCCCCTGATTCCAGGGGTCGCAGCAGTGCTCCAAAAACTTTCAGCACCGTGCACGTGTACAGCACGCACACCTACTGTGGACTAGACCGAGCAACACATCTCAAAGACCAGTTACGGAACAGGTAACCGTCCTTTTAAAGGATGTTTAGATTTCATTCTGTAGTAACAGAACTGATGATAGGAAAGCAGGAAGAGAGAGAGGTGTGTGTGTACAGCTTAAATTGGTTAAATAGTCTAACTTTCAGTACTCAGTGTTTCAAAAATGTTAGACTGGCAAACTCCTGTGTCGAGAGTTGTCTTCTGTTTTTAAAACCCATGAATAAAGCTACTTTAAGGGAAATTATCGTTTGTCCAACCCTGAAGAGCTATGAGATCTTTGCTCACCAATTCATAAAACTTGTATTTGTTATCTTTTGGTGACTTTAGTATTATGATCTATTATAAATAAAGTGCATTTCACTGATTGATTTTAAATGAAATTAGTAACTGGAAAATGGCTGTATTTTTTTTAAACCTGTGACAATTATAAGCTACTGTATTCTGTCGTTTAGTTTCCGGCTGCTTCCACTACCTCAAGGGGCCGGAGTTCTCCTGCCCCAGGACTACCTGGCTGCGCTGCCAGCTCAGCCTGGCAGACACAGTCACCTCCCATCAGGCCGGCCACTGTGGCTGGGGGTTAGGTGTGGGAGAGTAGGTCTCTATGGGTCTGGGGGAAGATGGGCAGTGGTGGGGAGATCTCTGTGTGTTGGGGGGCTGTGCAGCGGGGAGATCTGTGTGGGTGCTGGGAAGTGTGGGGGTCTGTGTAAAAGTACTGTGCGCCAGGCAGGGGGCACTGCAGTGAGGGACTCCATGGAGGGACTCTGCGGGAGGCAGTGAGCACTGTGCAGCTGTGGGACGGCTGGCCCTAGCTACGGGCACTGGGCAGTGAGGGATCTGGGGGGTGTTTGGAGTGGCACAAAGGATCTGGGAGGCACTGGGCAGGGGTTGGTGGGGTCTCTGCAAAGTGCACTGGGCGTAGGAGCCGAGGGGTGCTGGGCAGGGGTCAGGGGTCTCTGGGTGGTGCGGGCGCTAATGAGGGAGCTGGAGGGTGCTGGGCAGGGGTCGGTGGGGTCTCTGGGTGGTGCCAGCGTAGGGGAGTCGGAGGGGTGCCGGGCAGGGGTTTATGGGTCTCTGGGTGGTGCAGCGCTGGGCGAGGAGCCGGAGGGGTGCTGGGCAGGGGTTTGTGGGGGTCTCTGGGTGGTGGGGGCGCCATGCAGGGAGTTGGAGGGGTGCTGGGCAGGGGTTTGTGGGGTCTCTGGGTGGTGTGGCACTGGGCGGGAGTCGGAGGGGTGCTGGGCAGGGGTCGGGGTCTCTGTGTGGCACTGGGCGGGAGTCGGAGGGGTGCTGGGCAGGGGTTTGTGGGGACTCCTGGTGGTGGCACTGGGCATAGGGAGTTACTGGGCAGGGGCTCTGTGGGGTCTCTGGGGTGCGCGTCAGTAGGGAGTCGGAGGGGTGCTGGGCAGGGGGTTGGTGGGGTCTCTGGGGTGGCACTGGGCTTAGGAGTCAGAGGGGTGCTGGGCAGGGTCAGGGGCCCTGTGGTGTGGACTGGGTGTAGGGAGTCAGAGGGGTGCTGGGCAGGGGTTGTGGGGTCTCTGCAGCGGGCGCGGCGTAGGGAGTCGGAGGTGCTGGGCAGGGGTCGGTCTTGGTGGTGTGGTACTGGGCGAGGGAGTCGGAGGGGTGCTGCAGGGGCTTGGCGGGGTCTCTGGGGGTGCAAGGCTGGGCGGGAGTCGGAGGGGTGCCGGGCAGGGGGTTGGTGGGGGTCTCTGGGTGGTGCGGCGCTGCATGAGGAGTCGGAGGTGCTGGGCAGGGGGCGGTGGGGTCTCTTGGAAGGGCGCCATGAGCTGAGGGGTGCTGGGCAGGGGTTGTGGGGGTCTCTGGGTGGTGGGGCGCTGGGCGAGGAGTTGAGGGGTGCGGCAGGGGGTTGGTGGGGGGTCTCTGGGTGGTGGGCGCTGGGCGTAGGAGTTGGAGGGTGCTGGGCAGGGGTTGGTGGGGGTCTCTGGGGTGGGCACTGGGCGAGGAGTCGGAGGGCCGGCAGGGGTTTGTGGGTGCAGGGGCGGACACGCGGCTCGGGCTCGGGGCAGTTGGGGCGGGAGGGTTGCAGGCTATGGGGAGGTTGAGTGAGGGTGCAGGCTCTGAGCTGGGGCAGGGGATGGGGTGCAGGGGGTGCACACGCTGGCTCTGGGGGGGGGGGAGTTGGGGGCGGGAGGGTGCAGGCTATGGGAGGTTGGAGTGAGGGGGCAGGCTCTGAGGTGGGGCAGGGGATGGGGGTGCAGGGGCGGACCACGTGGGCTCGGGGTGGCAGTTGGGGGCAGGAGGGTTGCAGGCTATGGGGAGGTTGAGTGAGGGGTGCAGGCTCTGAGCTGGGGCAGGGATGGGGTGCAGGGGCGGACACGTGGGCTCAGGGGCAGTTGGGGCGGGAGGGTTGCAGGCTATGGGGAGGTTGAGTGAGGGGGCAGGCTCTGAGCTGGGGCAGGGGATGGGGTGCAGGGGCGGACACGCGGGCTCAGGGGAGTTGGGGGCGGGGGTTGCAGGCTATGGGAGGGTTGAGGAGGGGGCAGGCTCTGAGCTGGGGCAGGGATGGGGTGCGGGGCAGACGGGCTGGGGAGTTGGGGCGGGAGGTGCAGGCTGTGGGAGGTTGAGTGAGGGGCAGGCTCTGAGCTGGGGCAGGGGATGGGGGTGCAGGGGTGCGGACACGCGGCCTCGGGGAGTTGGGGCGGGGGTGCAGGCTATGGGAGGTTGAGTGAGGGTGCAGGCTCTGAGCTGGGGCAGGGGATGGGGCGGACATGCGGGCTCGGGGAGTTGGGGCGGGGGTGCAGGCTATGGGGAGGTTGAGTGAGGGGGCAGGCTCTGAGCTGGGGCAGGATAGGGGTGCAGGGGTGCGGACACGCGGGCTCTGGGGGGAGTTGGGGGCGGGGTGCAGGCTATGGGGAGGTTGAGTGAGGGGCAGGCTCTGAGCTGGGCAGGGGATGGGGTGCAGGAGGTGCGGACACGGGCTCGGGAGGAGTTGGGGGCAGGAGGGTGCAGGCTATGGGGAGGGTGAGTGGGGCAGGCTCTGAGCTGGGCAGGGATGGGGTGCAGGGGGTGCGGACACGCGGGCTCGGGAGGGAGTTGGGGGCAGGAGGGTGCAGGCTATGGGGAGGTTGAGTGAGGGAGCAGGCTCTGAGCTGGGGCAGGGATGGGGTGCAGGGGACACGCGGGCTCTGGGAGTTGGGGAGGAGGGTTGCAGGCTGTGGGAGGTTGGAGTGAGGGGCAGGCTCTGAGCTGGGGCAGGGATGGAAGTGCAGGGGGCGGACACGTGGGCTCAGGGAGTTAGGGGCGGGGGCAGGCTATGGGAGGTTGAGGGAGGCAGGCTCTGAGCTGGGGCAGGGGATGGGGGTGCAGGGGGGCAGACACACGGGCTGGGGAGTTGGGGCGGGAGGGGTGCAGGCTGTGGGGAGGTTGAGTGAGGGGCAGGCTCTGAGCTGGGGCAGGGGATGGGGTGCAGGGGTGCAGACACGCAGGCTCGGGAGTTGGGGCGGGGAGTGCAGGCTATGGGGAGGTTGAGTGAGGGTGCAGGCTCTGAGCTGGGGCAGGGGATGGGGGGCGGACATGCGGGCTCGGGAGTTGGGGGCGGGGTGCAGGCTATGGGAGGTTGAGTGAGGGGGCAGGCTCTGAGCTGGGGCAGGGGATAGGGGTGCAGGGGGCGGACACGCGGGCTCTGGGGAGTTGGGGCGGGGGTGCAGGCTATGGGGAGGTTGAGTAGGGGGCAGGCTCTGAGCTGGGGCAGGGATGGGGGTGCAGGGAGGTGCGGACACGCGGGCTCGGGAGGGAGTTGGGGGCAGGAGGGTGCAGGCTATGGGGAGGGTGAGTGAGGGGCAGGCTCTGAGCTGGGCAGGGGATGGGGTGCAGGGGGTGCGGACACGCGGGCTCGGGAGGGAGTTGGGGCAGGAGGGGTGCAGGCTATGGGGAGGTTGAGTGAGGAGCAGGCTCTGAGCTGGGGCAGGGGATGGGGTGCAGGGGCGGACACGCGGGCTCTGGGGAGTTGGGGCAGGAGGGTTGCAGGCTATGGGGAGGTTGAGGAGGGGGCAGGCTCTGAGCTGGTGCAGGGGATGGGGTGCAGGGGGTGCGGACACGCGGGCTGGGGTGGGAGTTGGGGGCAGGAGGGGTGCAGGCTATGGGGAGGTTGAGTGAGGGGGCAGGCTCTGAGCTGGGGCAGGGGATGGGGTGCAGGGAGTGCGGACACGCGGGCTCGGGGGAGTTGGGGGGCAGGGGGTTGCAGGCTATGGGGAGGTTGAGTGAGGGGGCAGGCTCTGAGCTGGGGCAGGGGATGGGGTGCGGGGTGCAGACACGGGCTGGGGTGGGTGTTGAGGCGGGGTGCAGGCTATGGGGAGGGTGAGTGAGGGGCAGGCTCTGAGCTGGGGCAGGGGATGGGGTGCAGGGGTGCGGACACGAGCCTCGGGAGTTGGGGGTGGGAGGGTGCAGGCTATGGGGAGGTTGAGTGAGGGTAGGCTCTGAGCTGGGGCAGGGATGGGGGTGCAGGGAGTGCGGACACGGGCTCGGGGAGTTGGGGGCAGGAGGGTTGCAGGCTATGGGGAGGTTGAGTGAGGGCGCAGGCTCTGAGCTGGGGCAGGGGATGGGGGCAGGGGGCAGACACGCGGGCTGGGAGTTGGGGCGGGAGGGTGCAGGCTATGGGAGGTTGAGTGAGGGGCAGGCTCTGAGCTGGGGCAGGGATGGGGGTGCAGGGGTGCGGACACGCGGGCTCGGGGGAGTTGGGGGCAGGAGGGTTGCAGGCTATGGGGAGGGTGAGTGAGGGGCAGGCTCTGAGCTGGGGCAGGATGGGGGTGCAGGGGGTGCGGACAGCGGGCTCGGGGAGGCGAGTTGGGGCGGGAGGGTGCAGGCTATGGGGAGGTTGAGTGAGGGGCAGGCTCTGAGCTGGGGCAGGGATGGGGTGCAGGGGACACGCGGGCTCTGGGAGTTGGGGGCAGGAGGGGTTGCAGGCTGTGGGGAGGTTGAGTGGGGGGCAGGCTCTGAGCTGGGGCAGGGATGGGGTGCAGGGGTGCGGACACGTGGGCTCAGGGAGTTGGGGCGGGAGGGTTGCAGGCTATGGGGAGGTTGAGTGAGGCAGGCTCTGAGCTGGGGCAGGGATGGGGTGCAGGGGGCGGACATGCGGGCTCTGGGGGAGTTGGGGCGGAGGGGTGCAGGCTATGGGAGGGTGAGTGAGGGGCAGGCTCTGAGCTGGGGCAGGGATGGGGTGCAGGGGACACGCGGGCTCTGGGGGAGTTGGGGGCAGGAGGGTTGCAGGCTGTGGGAGGTTGAGTGAGGGGCAGGCTCTGAGCTGGGGCAGGGATGGGGTGCAGGGGGTGCGGACACGCAGGCTTGGGGAGTTGGGGCGGGGTTGCAGGCTATGGGGAGGGTGAGTGAGGGGAGCAGGCTCTGAGCTGGGGCAGGGGATGGGGGTGCAGGGGACACGTGGGCTCTGGGGGAGTTGGGGGCAGGAGGTTGCAGGCTATGGGAGGTTGAGGAGGGGGCAGGCTCTGAGCTGGGGCAGGGGATGGGGTGCAGGGATGGAGTGCGGACACGCGGGCTCGGGGAGTTGGGGCGGGAGGTGCAGGCTATGGGGAGGTTGAGGAGGGGCAGGCTCTGAGCTGGGGCAGGGGATGGGGGTGCAGGGGACACGCGGGCTGGGAGTTGGGGCAGGAGGGTTGCAGGCTATGGGGAGGTTGAGTGAGGGGGCAGGCTCTGAGCTGGGGCAGGGATGGGGTGCAGGGGACACACGGGCTGGGGGATTTGGGAGGCGGGAGGGTTGCAGGCTATGGGGAGGTGAGTGAGGGGGCAGGCTCTGAGCTGGGGCAGGGATGGGGGTGCAGGGATGGTGCGGACACGCGGGCTCAGGGGAGTTGGGGGCGGGAGGGTGCAGGCTATGGGGAGGTTGAGTGAGGGGCAGGCTCTGAGCTGGGGCAGGGGATGGGGGTGCAGGGGACACGCGGGCTGGGGGAGTTGGGGGCGGGGGTGCAGGCTATGGGAGGTTGAGTGAGGGGTGCAGGCTCTGAGCTGGGGCAGGATGGGGGTGCAGGGGTGTGGACACGCGGGCTGGGGAGTTGGGGGTGGGAGGGTTGCAGGCTATGGGGAGGTTGAGTGAGGGGGGCAGGCTCTGAGCTGGGGCAGGGGATGGGGGTGCAGGGGGGCGGACACGCGGGCTGGGGGGGAGTTGGCAGCTCGGCGCTGCACCAGGGGAAGGGGCTGCGGGGGTTTCACACGGACACAGACACTATCCCACAGTCCCAGGAGGCAGAGCCGGGAGAGCCAGGGGCGGGAGGCAGAGCCGGGGGGGCGGGGTCTGGCCGGTGTGTCCCGCACTCGGGCGCCCGGCCGGAGCAGGGGCCGCCCCGCAGCGCTGGCACAGACCGAGCGGCGCTGCGGGGTCGGGGCTCGGACAGGCAGGGGCGGTGCCTGAGCCCCGGGAACCCGCCCCGGGCTGACACGCGGCAGAACCGAGACAGCCGGTGCCCCCGCCCGGCCCCGGATCCGCGCGCGCAGCGGGGGCTCGGCCCGAGGGGCCCCTGTTCCCAAACGGGGTTTGTCCCGCACAGGGTCTGGCAGCGGCTCCCCATTTCCCAGCCCCTCCCCGCCGCCCCTGCAGCAGCTCGACCCCGGCCAGTGAATTTCTGCCCCGCTCAGCCCCAGGCAGCCCTCCCCCGCTGCGATTTGCCCCCGGGCTTTTCACCCCCGCGGAGCTGGCGCGAAACGCCGGGAGCAGTGAGCGCAGCGAGCGGGCAGCAACGACAGCGGCGGTTACTGCGCATGCTCTGTTCGGCTGCGCATGCTCAGTGCAGTCAAGCAGCGAATCCGGAGCGGTGGCTGTTTCTGTCGTTACACCGGACCCGTCACGTGACTCCTCCCCGCCCCCGCGTGGTGCGTCACTTCCGGCCGCTGCGGGGAGGCTCCGGGCGCGCGGCAGAACCGGTAAGAGCCGAGCAGGGCGCAGGAACAGACACCTGGGCCGAGACACCCCCGCCCTGCGCCAGGCCGGGCCGGGAGCTGGGGCTGGGCGAGGCGAGGCGAGGCGAGGCGAGGCAGGGCGGGGGTGAGTGTGTGTCCGTGTCTCGCACCTGCCCTCCCCACTGCCGCCCCGGGCTCCCGCGGCCCGTGTGAGGGAACCGTCACTGCCCGCGTGCGCTGCAGCGTCCCGTAAATCCCGGGCCCCTCACCGCCCCCGCGCTGGGGTGTGTGCCGGATCCCGCGGGACGGGGCCTTGGGGGCCAACGGCGCCGCTTTTCCCCCCGCTTCTCGGCCAGACCCTGGTGGGAACCGCTCAGCTCTTATCCCTGATCGACACCTGCCCCGTGTGTGTGTGGGGTTGATTTTCCTGAATTGCCTGACGGTATGTTGTGGGGGGTGTTATTGTGTGTGATTTGTTTTCATACGTTTCGATTGTAGGGCAGCCTAGTGCCTTCAGCTGCCATGTCTCTGTCCCGCTCCCCCTGCTGAGGCAGGATCCGGTATCTGTAGATTATCTCTGTCCTACCTGTTCCTAAAAACTTCCAGGGACAGAGACTCCCCAGCCCCCTTGTAAGACTGTTCCCGAGCTGACCTGCCTTAGCTCTGGGGACACCCACACAGACTGTAGTGGTGAGCAGCTCTGGAGAGAGAGGAGACCCCAGTGAGTGGCAGCTGGGTAAAGAGACTGAAGTTGGGAGGAGAAACATTGACGTGTCCAAGGTCACCCAGGCTGTCTGTGACCGAGCTAGAAATAGAGCCCAGTTCTAGGGCTGTTTTGGGCACTGAAGGTCTCTGCCACCCTGGTGTTTTAGGCACTGGTGCAAACCCTTAGTACAGACAGAATTTACACTAGTGCGCTCTGATTGGCACTGGTGCACCATGTCCCTGTTTGAAGGCTTGTAGGGGGACGGGGACACTGACTTCTCCTGACCCAGGACACCCCCCAGCTGTGTGCAGGGACTGCAGCTGAGCTGCCCTGCCCAGACAGCCTGTGCATCCATGGACAAACCACCTCTTCCTGCAGCCTAATACAGTGGGGTCTGGGGACCTTTCCAAGCTGCGGGTGATGTGGCTCTGGCATTACCGGGGTCTGTTCCTGGCTCTGTCCCTGACCTGCTTGGTGACCTGGGGGAAGTCACAGCCCCTCTGTGTCTTCCTCCTACCCATTGTCTACTTGGATTGTGATCTCTTTGGGGGCAAGGACCGCACTGATTGGTCGAGGTGTTAGTTAAAGCAATTTGGTGGAGGTGTGATTGTGATATGAGAAGATCTGGGTCTGAGTCCCCATTGTGCGATGAAAGGAGAGAGGTGCATGTGTACCTGGAGCTTCCAGTCTGTCTCGTTTCTGCACTGAGCGGTGCATGTTGTCAGGAGGAAACGGGACTGTTTGCCGTGGGAATGGTCAGCAGTGAGGTGGGATGTGAGAGCAGTCTGTGTGCTTCAGGATGGGTGAGTGAATGTACAACGTTACCTGGAACTTCTGTGAGTAAGGATGAAAGAGTTGTAAAAAGGGGTGAAGGGCTGTTCAGTTGACCAAGTGTGCGGCTGTTTCTGGGGAGCAGGCCCAGTATCTGAGTGTAGAACAGGTGTCGGTAGCTCCTGTACAGCGCAGCTCACCTGAAACCACATTCTGCCTTAGCACAGGTAAGCTCTGTCCCCTTCTGTTTGCTTCTGAAAGTTGCCTTTCCAGGGCTTTGCTGCCTTTGTGAATTGCAGAATTAGGATTACATTGGTGGGTACTTTTTCTGCATTTCCTGATTATTACAAGTTTGAGTTTTGCTGATCTCTCTTCTGGAGGGGCACCAGTCAGCTTCGGGCAACTTTAAATCCTGCTTTCATAAAGTTTTAATAGGTGAATTTCCTAGCTTTTTGCACAGAGCCATGTTGGCAGGAGGAGTTAGCAGGGCTATAGGCAGTTCTGGGTCTCACACAAGTTTGCAATCAGAGGCACAGGGAAGTGCAGTGACTTACCCAAGGTCACCCAGCAGGCCCCTGGCAGAGCCAGGAATAGTCTGGGTCCAGTGCTCTCTCCACCTAGGTGCTGTGTGATTCTGAAGTTTTGCTCCCCTCTCCTGTACTTTTTGTTATGGTGGAATGGGAATAATGGTCATGCTTTCAAGTGTCTTTCTCCTCCTCCTGACACCATTTGCAGCTCAGCCTTCCCTTCTTTCAAGTGTTTGCCGTGGGCAGTGGTAACAGAGCCAGCGAGAGAAATCTCTGGCATGGTCTGTGCCCCAGCTGGGCCTTCTGCTCCTGGTCCAGCAGTGCCCTAGCTCTGCGCCTCCTCCCCTATACACTCTGGCCTGCCCCTGCACCCCGTACACGTGTAACATGTGCCTTGAAACTATTCCTAGTTTGGATTTGGGAAGATTAAATTTGTTACCTTCAGCTCCCCCACACTCCAGTTTCCCCCACACTCCCCATCACACTCCCCCACCTTCAGCTCCCCACACTCCAGTTTCAGTTGTTTGGTGGTGTCGATGGTTTTCCACTGATAGTTTGGGAGGGAGCAGGGCTGGACAGTTGAGTTTATAAAGTAGATGTTCCGTGTCAGCGCTTTGTTCCGTACATATGACCCATACGCTGATCTCTGAGTCACCGAGTCTTGACCAGTGATGAGCTTTCTGTAGACACCTCGCAGGACCATCCTCCAAGCGATGTGTTTGGTGTGGTGGGTTTGTCAGGTCTCAGGTGAGAGCTGCTGGCAAAGACCAAGTGACCCTTTGCCAAGGGATCTCTGTGTCACTGTCTGACCCCCCTAGGCCAGGGAGAGGACGACTTTCTGCCAATGGCCTTCAGGGTGGGTGCTGAGTTCACTGCAGTGCCCCATGTCCCCTCTCCGTTTGCCTTCTCGCTGCGCTGTCTGGGACGCTGCCCCGCTTCCTGCTCTCCAGGCGACCCCGTGTCTACTCCATGTGCCAGGCTGCTGGCAGCCCCCAGGGAGAGGCCATCCAGCCCATCAAACTGGTGCCCAACCGCTGGGCCTCAGGCCTTCTGGGGTGCAGCTCTGAGAGTCCCATTGGCCCCTGCCCCAGGGGTGCTACGGGGCACGTCCTTCTCGGGGCACCAGGTGAAACAGCAAAAGAGCCGACTGTCGGCAAACAAGGGTAAATAAAGGAATGAAAGAGAAACGGGGAAAGCCCTGTGGACAGCTCCCATCAGGATCTGGGCCCCTCTTACTGCTGAGAGCCCTGGGAGCGTCTCAGTCCCCTTCAGAGTTTAGTGGGTCCCCAGCACAAGTTTTAACCTGCTCCCCCTTTGAGCTCCAGGATCCCCACCCGCCCTCAGTGAAGGCCAGAGCCCCGAATGCTGCCAGCCCTCTCCTTGGGGCTGGAAATGCTCCACAGACTGTTCCCTTCCCAGGTGCCCCTGAGTAGAGTAGGTCTCTCCTGTTAGCTCCTGCTCCAGTCCTGACAGGCGCGTTGAGCCTAACGCAGCCGGTTAACCCCTTCTATGCCAGCGTGGGGTTTATATAGCCCTTCACTGGCGCCCAGGCCCAGGGAATGGCCCCCTATCAGCCCCATGCCTGAGGTGGTGGGGAGACCCACTGGCAGCATTGCCCTTGAGGGTGCTGCTCCCACTCCCTCCCCTCCCCCTTCACTGCCTGTCACCGTCACTTCCTGAGGGGTGACCCCAGGAGGTGTGTTTTGTTATCCCTTTCCCTGCCCCCTGGATCCATTCTGCCCCCTCCATCACTCACCTCTGTCTCAGGAGACAAGGTGGGTCATAAGTGTGGGTGATGCTGTGCTGCAGATCCATCATCACTGGAGGGTGGCAGCCTGGACCCCCCCTTGAAGGTTGCCGGGATGCTAACATGCCCTGGAGGAGAACGGGGGTTTGGTGGAGACCACAGACCATTTGGCCCACACTGTGTCCCTGTAAAGCCTGCTCTGCATTGCTGCCAATTGCTGCTGATGGCTTTGTGCCCGTTATTCTCTGTAACGCTGTCCCCAGTGACTCGAGAGCACGAGCACCAGCCTCAGGCAGACTGGTGAAGCAGGAACAAACCCCAAATTGGGTGCGAGGTCTGTATGGAGATTTCACCAACCAAGTATCAGCTTCAGGCTCTGTAACAGCATTAACATGGAATCACAGACAGTCCCTTGGGTGATCCCATATATCTCACCACGCAGGTGAGCTCACCTTTGTGACAGATGGTCCCTTACTCCAGGGGTTCTCAACCTTTTTCTTTCTGAGCCCTCCCCCCAACATGCTATAAAAACTCCACTGCCCATGTGGCCCACAATAACTGGTTTTCTGCATATAAAATCCAGGGCTGGCGTTAGGGGGCAGCAAGCAGGGCACAGGGGCCCCACAAAGCTACATTGCTTAGGCGTTGGCTTCAGCTCTGAGTGGTGGGGCTCAGGGCCTGGATTTCAGCCCCATGCGCTGGGACTTCAGCTTTCTGCCCTGGGCCTCAGCGAGTCTAATGCCGGCCTTGCTTGGCAGCCCCTGAAAGCTGCTCCACGGCCCCCAGGGGCCCCAGACCCCTGGTTGAGAACCACTGCCTTACCCACGAATCACAGCAATGTTCAGGTTACTGCCAGGCCCAAAGGACCAGTCACTTCCTTAGGTCAATTGAATCTTAGATCGTCCAACAAAGACAACACTTGTAGCCAGTCCTGTAATAACCTGTATTAAATTTCATGTAAAACCAGAGTTGTTTACAAAGTTAAGGCAGGTTAAAGCAGATGCAGTTGAGTTACAGTCTTAAATTTCAAAGGTAACAGAAGCTTCTATAATAAGCAAGTTCTGCATAGCCTGGGTTAGTCCTAAAGAATAAGAAGCTTCATAAGCTCTTGCTTATGCCTAGAAACTTTGCCCCCCAGAGTCCAAGCAGCATACAGATCATCAGTTCCTTCTGTATGGGGTTTTTTTACCCCCTTCCTGCCATGTGCTCTGAGCTGCAAACTCAGCCAGAGGGAAGTGAAGAGCACAACAACAGTCTTGTGTCGTCTTTAATATCCCATAATAGTCTATCTGGTGTTGATGAACCTTTCCTGCCAGGCAGGGTGTAATGCATTCGGTTGCCAGTCAGCACTTCACCTAGGTAAAGTCTCTCCTGTCTGGTGATTTACAGAGGCTCACAATGCAGCTAGTCAGATATTAACCCTGGCAGCAAATCACATGCATTTAGTAAAGTCTAAACCCATTGTTATAATTCTAATACCTCTTTTAACAATACTAACACAGGTGAGTCAGACTGATTCCAGCAATGCGTTTGTCCATGTTCAGTTAAGACTTGGGAGCTTTTGCAAGACCTAACACCTCATCTGCCAGTGTCACAGGCAGGCTGGGCAGGATGGTGTCTCTAGCCTCTGTTTGCCAGAAGCTGGGAATGGGCGACAGGGGATGGATCACTTGATGGTTACCTGTTCTGTTAGTTCCCTCTGAAGCACCTGGCATTGGCCACTGAGCTAGACGGACCATTGCTCTGATGCAGTGGGCAGCTCTTATGTTCACAGTCTGTATGAGGAGTATCTACTCATTGGGACTCACTGGGGAGCCACAGAAAGGAACAAGATGTGCTGAGGCAAGAAGGCCCTGTCTCAGAGTCCCCGGGGTCACGCTTCCCAAAGGCTAAAACTAGGCCCAGCCCATGAAAGGGGCACTGCCAGAGAGACGGGATAAAGGCTGGAGCATCAAACGGCTTTGTAAAACTGAGAGAGCTGCCTTGGGGACAGTGACATGGAGAATCCCAGAGTGACTCCTTTGATTCTGCTCTTCTCTGGCCTCTGATTGATAGAATCATAGAACTGGAAGGGACCTCGAGAGGTCGTCTAATAAGAACCTTTGTGTACTTGCAAACTGTGATCATGTCCCCTCTCAGTCTTCTTTTCTCCAGACTAAACAAACAAAATGCTTTCAATCTTCCCTCATAGGTCATGTTCTCTAGACTTTTAGTCATTTTTGTTGCTCTTCTCTGGACTTTCTCCAATTTGTCCACATCTTTCCTGAAATGTGGCCCCCAGAACTGGACACACTATTCCAGTTGAGGCCTAATCAGCGGAGTGGCGTGGAATAATTACTTCTCGTGTCTTGCTTTTTGCAACAGTGTAACACTGTTGACTCATATTTAGCTTATGATGCACTGTGACCCCTAGTTCCCTTTCCGCAGTTCTCCTTCCTAGAGTCATTTCCCATTTTGTATGTGTGCAACTGCTTGTTCCTTCTTAAGTGAAGTACTTGGGATTTGTCTTACTGAATTTCATCTTATTTACTTCAGACCATTTCTCCAGTTTGTCCAGATCATTTTGAATTTTAATCCTATTCTCCAAAGCACTTGCAACCCCTCCCAGCTTGGTATCGTCCACAAACATAAGTGTAACACAGAGACTCTGCTGCTGGGAGGGTTTCACCATGTGTCAGAGGTTACACCCTGGTGGGAGGGGCTAGGCCTGTACTGGAATACGGTCACTCTGTGCTCCACAGTGTGGCAGAACCTAGAATGTCCATTAGCAGGGGAAATCCTGGGGGAATCGGCTTGTGGAATGGACAAAACCCCACCTGAATTCTCTCACCTTGCCCTTCTCGCCTGGCAGGTTACAGAATAACGTCACGTTTCGCTCCAGATCATCCCCTCCTCCCAGGGGAAGGAAATGGCTGCAGTGGAGCTGGCTCAGGTAAGGGATTCTCAGGAGCTGGTGGTGGGTTCTGCTTGGAGGAAGGAGCAGTAAATGCATAGGAGGGTGGGAATTGCTCGAGGTGGTGGGAGGCAGGAACTATCTAGGGTGGAGGAAGGAGAGGACAGGATGTGACAAAGCTTCTGAGACTTGTGTAATGTAGGGTGTGATGGATTGTCACCCCGGGGTGCACTGTGGGGGCTTCTGGGAACCGCTGTGCCCTCTAACCCTGAAGCTGGGCTGGCCCTTCTCACAGTGGTTGGCCGGAGATTCAGCCAGCCTCTCCAGGCCCTGTTGTCACCCAACACAACAGCAGGGGGTGCCATGCAGCCAGCTAAGCTACCTGAGTGATTTACTTAAGCCACTCAAGGACAGAGAAGACAACAGCCAATTTCCCAGTGGTAAGTGATAGCAAAGCGATCAAAGCAGATTACTTAGGCCTAGTTTGAGTTTTTGGTTATTTGCTAACATACTAGATGGATAGAATTTGAACTAGCAATTTCTCCCCCTTACTGATGATAGAAGCAGTCCACCAAGTTTCCATATGCAAGCTTGAAATCCCTTTACCCTGGGACCAACACTTCCCCCAGTTCAGTCTTTGTTCCTCAGGTGCTTCCTCAGGTGGAGAAAGTGAATAAGGAAAAGTTATTTACTTGTTCATGTAATATAAGAACTAGGGGCCACCAAATGAAATTAATGGGCGGCAGGTTTAAAACAAATAAAAGGAAGTTCTTCTTCACGCAGCACACAGTCAACCTGTGGAACTCCTTGCCTGAGGAGATCCTGAAGGCTAGGACTATAACAGCATTTAAAAGAGAACTGGATAAATTCATGGAGGTTAAGTCCATTAATGGCTATTAGCCAGGATGGGTAAGGGTGTCCCTAGCCTCTGTTTGTCAGAGGGTGGCGATGGATGGCAGGAGAGAGATCACTTGATCATTACCTGTTAGGTTCACTCCTTCTGGGGCACCTGGCATTGGTCACTGTCAGTAGACAGAATACTGGGTTGGATGGACCTTTGGTCTGACCCAGTATGGCTGTTCTTATTCCTAGATCGATAGATTCTAGGACTGGCAGGGACCTCGAGAGGTCATCGAGTCCAGTCCCCTGCCCTCGTGGCAGGACCAAATACTGTCTAGACCATCCCTGATAGACATTTATGTAACCTGCTCTTAAATATCTCCAGAGATGGAGATTCCACAACCTCCCTAGGCAATTTATTCCAGTGTTTAACCACCCTGACAGTTAGGAACTTTTTCCTAATGTCCAACCTAAACCTCCCTTTGCTGCAGTTTAAGCCCATTGCTGCTGCTTCTATCCTTAGAGGCGAAGATGAACATGTTTTTTCCCTCCTCCTTATGACACCCTTTTAGCTACCTGAAAGATTCTATCATGTCCCCTCTCAGTCTTCTCTTTCCAAACTAAACAAACCCAATTCTTTCAGCCTTTGTTCATAGGTCATGTTCTCTAGACCTTTAATCATTCTTGTTGCTCTTCTTTGGACCGTCTCCAATTTCTCCACATCTTTCTTGAAATGTGGTGCCCAGAACTGGACACAATACTCCAGTTGAGGCCTAACCAGTGCAGAGTAGAGCGGAAGAATGACTTCTCGTGTCTTGCTCACAACACACCTGTTAATGCATCCCAGAATCATGTTTGCTTTTTTTGCAACAGCATCACACTGTTGACTCATACTTAGCTTGTCCACTATAACCCCTAGATCCCTTTCTGCCGCACTCCTTCCTAGACAGTCTCTTCCCATTCTGCATGTGTGAAACTGATTGTTCCTTTCTAAGTGGAGCACTTTGTATTTGTCTTTATTAAACTTCATCCTGTTTACCTCAGACCATTTCTCCAATTTGTCCAGATCATTTTGAATTATGACCCTGTCCTCCAAACCAGTTGCAATCCCTCCCAGTTTGGTATCATCTGCAGACTTAATAAGTGTACTTTCTATGCCAATATCTAAATGGTTGATGAAGATATTGAACAGAGCCAGTCCCAAAACAGACCCCTGCGGAACCCCATTTATTATTCCTTTCCAGCAGGATTGGGAACCATTAATAACTACTCTGAGTGCAGTTATCGAGCCAGTTATGCACCCACCTTATAGTAGCCCCATCTAAGTTGTATTTGCCTAGTTTATTGATAAGAATATCATGCAAGACCGTATCAAATGCTTTACTAAAGTCTAGGTATACCACATCCACCACTTCTCCCTTATCCACAAGGCTTGTTATCCTATTAAAGAAAGCTCTCAGATTGGTTTGACATGTTTTGTTCTTCAGATACAGAGTCAATATCCATAACTTCAGATAACAAACATGATCCATGCACACAAATAGGATAATCATATTCGGCCAATCACAACTTTTCCAATGACACTGCACATGACGCATCTTGCACAAAATGCCTAATAATTATGGCCTAATCATTTTATACTCCTACCACTATGCTGAATGTGGGGTGTAGTGTCAGATAGGGCCTAATTTCAAGGCACAGGAGTTGGGAATGGAACTTCCCCTCTTTGTGGAACAGGAAATAACCCCCCAGCCAGGGCTGGGAAAACTTCCCAGACTCCCCAGTGCTGGAGCCGGAATCTACTGACACTTCATTAGTTACCACCACCCCCAATCTTTGTGGCAACTGCAAACTTTATCACTGATGATTTTATGTTTCTCTTCCAGGTCATTAATAAGAACCAGTCCTTGTGGGAAGCCCCTAGAAAGAAATCCACTCGACCATAGTTCCCCATTTACAATCCCAGTTTTTAATCTATTTAATATATGCCCTGTGTATTTTTTATCTTTCTAGTTTTCTAGTCAAAATGTTGTGCTGAACCAAGTCACATGCCTTACAGAAGTCTAGGTATATTACATCAATACTATTAGTTGCAACAAAACTTTTGATCTCATCCAGTAAGGATATCCAGTTAGTTTGACAATCTATTGTGTCTAAACCTTTGTTAATGGGTACTAATTATATTACCCTCCTTTAATTGGTTATTAATGAACTCCAGTATCGGCTGCTCCATTCTCTTGCCCAGTATCGATTTTAGACTAACACTCTTGTAATTAGCTGGGTCATCTCTTCTACACTTTTTAAATATTGGCACAGCATTAGCTTTATTCCAGTCTTATGGAATTTCCTCAGTGTTCCAAGTCCTAATGAAAATCAACACTAACAGTCCACCACGCTTCTCCACCGGGTCTCTCAAAACTCTTGTTATCTGGACCTGCTGATTTAAACACATCTAGCTGTAATACCTGCTGTTTAACATACTCATGAGTTGTTGTTGGAATGGAAAGTGTCGTCGTCAACATCTTATGATATGAGTTACATCATTTGTTTTTCTCCAAATCCAGGAGAGAAATATTTATTGAACACTTTTACCTCTTCTGCATTATTTTTGATAATTCTGCCATTTCTATCTAGTAATTTCCCACTACCGTTGTTAGGATTAATTTTGTACTTAATATACTTTTTAAAACTTCCTTCTTATTTTTCATTGATTGATCATTGATTTCTGATAGCTTCCCTTACCAATTTTCTACAATTCTGACCTCCTAACTTATAGTCTTTACTATTGACTTCCCCTTTCTTCCATATATTTTATTTGGAGAGTGTTGGGATTCCTACCAGGGAGCCACCAGCAGGGTCCAGAGACAGCCCCATCTCCTGTATCAAGCTCTGGCTAGTGGGTATGTGATAAATGTGATGACCCTGCCTCCGTCTGTCAGCTGGGAGACACAAAGGTTCTCTCTTTCTACCCTCTGATGCCGCCTGGCTGTTCTAGGCAAGGTGGGGTGGGACTCTGTTAACATGTGCCTCCATTTACCTGGTGCTGCTGTTCCGTGAATAGTGGGGCAGCAGGTACTGAGTGTTTGACTCTTGCTCTTTCAGGGGCCGGTGACCTTCGAGGAGGTGGCTGTGTATTTCACCAGGAAGAGTGGGCTCTGCTGGACCCCACTCAGAGAGCCCTCTACAGGGATGTCATGCAGGAGAACTATGAGAATGTGACCTCGCTGGGTAAGGATTCCGTCCTCTTGGAATAGGAAATGAAGAGATAAGGTTCATGCCAGCCCCACAATGCCACCTCTACTCTGTCCTGTTTCAGCATCACCCCAATATGCCAGTGACACACACACACTACCAGAGACCCTCCTGCTGCAGAACACTTTAGGAACAGCGCACAGGAGCCGTATTGCAGTGTCAAATAGCTCCTGTTTGCTCAAGTAAACTTCTTTGAGATGGGGCAACCACATCCGCACAGAGTATTTGAGATGTGGGCGTACCATGGATTTGTGTAGAGGCAATATGATATTTTATGTCTTATTATCTATTTCTTAATGATTCCCAACATTCTGTTAAGCTTTTTCACTGCTGCTGCACTGAGTGGATGTTTTCAGAGAACTATCCACAGTGACTCCAAGATCTCTCTCTTGAGTGGAAACAGCTAATTTAGATCCGATCATTTTGTATGTATAGCTGGGATTATGTTTTCCAATGGGCTGCAATATGTGTTATCCTGACATCTAGTACTGCTGAGATCCTGCATTCAGTGATATCCCTGCCCTTCCTGTTCCCTTTCTCCACTGAACCTCACCAGCCCATGCTTCCTGTTCCCAGCTTCCCCAGGACTCTCTTATTGTCTCTGAACCTCTCTGTCAACAAGAAGCAGTGCCAGGGAGACTTGCCCTCTCTCTGGAGTCTTTGATTTCTGGGACATGGATTTACTTTCTCTGTGTTTTAGGGACTCTTTGAAATTGAGTGTCTGTGATATTAACCACAGTGCAACCTGGACTGTTGAACAGCTGTGTCCCCTCAGTTCCCAAGCTGGGGTGCCTTTTACACTGCTCTACTGTGAGAACAGCCACTCCTGGGCAGGTAGCACAGTCTCAGCATGTAACTCACTCCCAGCTACACAGTATTGAGTGCTGCTAGTCAGTGACTTATAAGTTACAGTGCAGCACAGGAGAACCCCAGAAAATTCTCTGCTCCCAGACTTCTCCCAGAAATGTGCATCTTTCCCTGTCCAGCCACACTCCTGAACAACGCAAGCTCATATGAAGTCTGTCATTTCATCAGTGGAAAATGACATGCGCCAGCCTTGTTATCCCAGATGAAGTTTCCAACACACTTTATTACAAACACACTGGTTAGATAAAGAATAAAACAAGATAGTTAACAATCAAAAAAAATATTTTAAGATACAGATAATGAGGCATAAAGCTCAGAATTGTTTACAAAAGAAATGCAAAGATAAAACACAAATTAACGTCTAAGTTAACAAGCTAAAATGGATTCAAAGCAAATGTTTCTCTCTCCATGTGCTGAGACATGCTGGTTTTCCTTTCAGCCAGGACTCGGCCTAACCCACCCCTTCCTCCCACGTTCAGCTCTTCAGGAGTTGTCATGAGCAGAGGGAAAGGGGAGAGAGAGAGAGAGACTGAAGCATTTTCCTCACCTCTTTTTATAATTCTGTCCTTTGTACTAGAAACAACTTCATTTCTCAGCTGAGTCATGGTGCCAGGCTGTCTGTCGGAGATATGAGAATTGTGAGGGAAAGTCTACAGAAAGAGCTTTGGAGCTTTGGTCAAGCTAGTAGGCCTGAAGTATTAGCTGATCTTGCTTCTCTGTGTAAAGGGCATAGAAAGGCAGAGTGGAATGGAAAATCCCCCAGATTGGGGAACAAGTGAAGCCAGGGGGCTGGACTCGATGATCTTTCAAGGTCCCTTCCAGTTCTAGGAGATTGGTATATCTAATTATTTATTTTAATTTAAATCCCCCAAATTGGGGAACAATGGCTTTGTGTGCATAAGGGCCCTAGTAGGTGAAGTGGAAAGTCCCCAAACACACTGATTTGCAGTAACCAAACTTTTGAAACATAACCACAATGGAAGTGTTAGAAAAGTCAAACCACAAACTAGACTAGGAATAACAATAACAGGAAAGGCCGAATATGGAAAACTGATTGTTCAGTTTGCTTTTGACCTGCATCATATTTGGCAATATATTCCAAATAAGGAAATTAACGTGCAACGTATGTGCCATTGATTGTGGTTTTAAGCTTTAAAAGGCTTGTGTGATTTTTAGCTCAGGGGGACAGTATTCCAATAGCTGTCGCCCCCTACACACAACCAAGAAAAGAGCCTCAGGCTGAGCTGATTCAAAATCAATCGTGTGGTTGTTTTCCATAACAACTTCAAGTGGTCCCTATGATGGAATGTAAATGTCTTCTTCACACCTTCCCCCTGCAGGAGACTGGCTGTTTGACCAGCTGTTTGCCTTGCTGTCTCTGAGGAACTGCTCTGTGGGTGTTCCCCAGAATTGTAACTTTTTCCATAATCTCATACTGTAAAATCTCATAACTTTACAGATAGTGTTACTACACATTTTAACAGGAGGATAATATTCAGTAGATTATGTATTTTCAAATGATATCTCACAAGCCATACTGTGTACAAAATTGATAATTTTCTAGAAGAGTGAACATAGGGGTTGTGGCAAAGTTCCTCCTCTCCTCTAGTAGGTCCTGCGCTTATTGGCGGATTTCTTCCCCTCAGTGTCTTCCCCTTGGATGAAACCCACAGTCTGGATCAACTACTCCTATGTCTGATTAGAAGTAGCGGGGCTAGGGGGGAACCCAGGCCCGCCCTCTACTCCGGGTTCCAGCCCAGGGCCCTGTGAATTGCAGCAGTCTCTATAGTGCTACTTGTAACCGCTGCTTGACCACTACAGCTCCCTGGGCTACTTCCCCATAGCCTCCTTCAAACACCTTCTTTATCCTCACCACAGGATCCTCTTGGTGTCTGATGCTGCTTGATTGTACGGTGTTTTCCTCAATCCTCCAGTAGTAACCCCTCTCAGTTCTTAGTTCCTTGTGTCTCTTGCTCCCAGCTCCTCATGCGCACTTCTTTCCTCTGGCTCCTCCTCCCCAGACTGGAGTGAGCTCCCCTTTTTATACCAGGTGCCTTGATTAGCCTGTCCTGATTGGCTGCAGGTGCTCCAATCAATGTAGCTCTCTCCGGTGCCTTCTAGAAAGTTCTTAATTGGCCCCAGGTGCCTTGATTAGCCTGGAGCAACTGCCATTTGGTTCCTATGGTACTAGGGATTTGCTTAGCCTGGAGCTAACATACCTGCTCCTCAATACTTTCCTGTAGCCATCGGCCTTGCTCCATCACAGGGTGTAGACTGACACAGTGTCTGTGTGTGTGTTCCCAGCAGATATGTGGGTATTTCAATCCCTCATAAGCACAGTGTTTGGCATCTTCATGGACCTGGGAACTGGTCCTGCGAATTCACTGGTTTACCAAGTGTGACACTGTATGGAATTGTGAGACACTTTGGTATTAATAATAAAATAATATAATCTTATCAAATTGCAATGAATCATGCTAGATATGCCATTTAAGGTGTCAGGGAAATGTTATGATTTTCCACGTATGATCATTTTGTTTCTATGTCTGTATCACCTTTGTATTGTGAGTTATAGATATGTAGGGTATATCTGTATTTCCAGACTTGTGCAGTGTTTCTGGGTGACACCCCAGACATATTGGCATCAACACTGCCTAGCCTGTTTGATGGCCCATTGAGGTCATGAGCTGTACAATGAGCCCATGGAAAGGACCAAGGGGATACACCTATTGCGTCAGCAAGACATGCAGGTATGCCTGTGTAATGAGAACTCCAAGGCTTTTCCATGCCACATGCTGTGAAGCTTGTGTTTGGGACACAGGAAGTACAAGCCACATAGCAAAAGGAATATAAAGGGCAGCTGCATCATCTCCATTTTGTCTTCAATCCCCTTGCGTGCCTCTGGAGCAACTTCTCTACAAACTGAACCCTGGAACAAAGGACTGAATGACCCATCAAGCTATGGATGTGTTCCAGACGGACTTCAAGCCAGCAACTCACCAATACTGCTAAGAACCTAATATATCCATTTTGGAATGTATCTGACTGCTTTCCCATTTAACTTCTTTCTGCTTTTCTTTCGTTTAAACCTTTAGTTTAGATGCTAAGGATTGGCTGGCAGTGTGGTATTTTGGGTAAGATCCAAACCTATACTGGCCTGGTGATGTGGCTGACCTTTGGGGTCAGAAGATCATTTTGTTTGTGAGCAGAGTTTTGAAATAACCTCTCACTGTACTGGGCCTAAGTGCTGATTAGGAGTCAGAGAACTGGGATGCAATAAAGGGGGCCGTGTGATTTCTTTTTTCAGCTTCTCGATAACCAGTGGGTGATCCCTTTTCAGCCTGCCTGATCTTGGCATTTTCAGTGAGACCTGCCTCTGGCCCACCAGGTCATACTAAGCACTGAAGTTAAATTAATAGAATGTTTTTTATGACAAAGTCTTATGAAATCAAGTGAACTCCTTTGTTTTCTTTCATCTGAGCAGGGTTTCCTGTTACCCAGCCTGATGTGATCTCCCAGCTGGAACAGGGGGAAGAGCCATGGGTCCCAGACCTCCAGGGTTCAGAGGAAAGAGAGATCCTGAGAGCTCCCTGCACAGGTGAGGAAACATTAAACCACCCAGAATCTGTAAGTGCCTGAAGGAAACATCTGGGATGCCCAACAAAGCCCTTGGGGAGATCTCTCAGTTCATTATTATCCCTAGCAGGAGTCGTATCCTCAGGGTAACTATAGCTCATGGCTTCCTATAGATCTAGCAGACACCAGGCAGTAGCTTCCTCCCTTCCCCCTGCGTATTTGGATGGGATGTGAAGGCTGAATTCATCCCCCTCCTCTCTCCTATTTGGGGGAAGAGTTTGGGGGAGTTCAGCTCCTGATTTTTATTTGACCTGTCTTCAGCACTTGTTTTTGTTTGGTCTTCCCTTTCCATCCCTGTTTGAGGTTTCTGTCTCTGTCACAGCAGGTGATGCAATGGCATGTGAGAAGAGGGCAGAATTTTCAGCCTGAAAATGTCGAGCCAGTGGGTAAAAACAGAGCATTATCGCAAAGATCGAAAGGAATGTGTCCAGGAGTCATGAGCAGGAAACTCCTGGGAGATTCAGCACAGACCAGAAACAGAGCAAGGAAACCAGCCAGGAGAGAAATTGGATAATTTATTTTCTCTTGGGAACTCAGAAGGTCCTCATGGAAACCACAACACAACAGAAATCCTTAGGCGAAAGAGAAAAAATACATGCCCTGAGTGTGGGAAAAACTTCATTCACGGATCAAACCTTTCTGTTCATCTGAGAATCCACACAGGGGAGAGACCCTACAAATGCAGTGAGTGTGGGAAAACCTTCAATCGCAGCTCACACCTTATTGCCCATCAGAAAATCCACACAGGGATAGGCCCTATAAATGCTGTGAGTGTGGAAAATGCTTCACTGAGAGTTCAGACCTTTCTGTACATGAGAGAATCCACACAGGGAGAGGCCCTACAAATGCAGTGAGTGTGGGAAAACCTTCAATCATGATTCGGACCTTATTAGGCATCAAACAATCCACACAGGGGACAGGCCCTACGAATGCAGAGAATGTGGAAAATGCTTCACTAGCAGCTCAAACCTTTCTCAACATCAGAGAATCCACACAGGAGAGGCCCTACGAATGCCGTGAGTGTGGGAAAACCTTCACTTACAAATCAGGCCTTTCTAGACATCAGAGAATCCACACAGGACAGGCCTATGAATGCAGTGAGTGTGGGAAAACCTTCAATCGCAGATCAGGCCTTTCTAGACATCAGAGAATCCACACAGGGGACAGGCCCTACGAATGCAGAGAGTGTGGGAAAACCTTCACTCAAATATCAGCCCTTTCTCAACATCAGAGAACCCACACAGGGGACAGGCCCTATGAATGCAGAGAGTGTGGGAAAACCTTCACTCAAATATCAGCCATTTCTCAACATCAGAGAATCCACACAGGTGAGAGGCCCTATGAATGCAGTGAGTGTGGGAAAACCTTCACTTACAAATCAGGCCTTTCTAGACATGGAGAATCCACACAGGGAAAGACCCTACGAATGCCGTGAGTGTTGTAAAACCTTCAGTCGCAGCTCGCACCTTATTAGTCATCAAACAATCCACACAGGGGACAGGCCCTATGTATGCAGAGAGTGTGGGAAAACGTTCACTCAAAGTTCAGCCCTTTCTGTTCATCAGAGAAGCCACACAGATGAGAGGCCCTATGAATGCAGAGAGTGTAGGAAAACCTTCACTCACAGATCAACCCTTTCTGTTCATCAGAGGATCCACAGAGGGGAAAGGCCCTATGTATGCAGTGAGTGTGGGAAAACCTTCACTCAAAGTTCAGCCCTTTCTCTTCATCAGAGAATCCACACAGGGGAGAGGCCCTATGAATGCAGAGAGTGTGGGAAAACCTTCAATCACCGCTCACACCTTATTACCCATCAGAGACTCCACACAGGGGAGAGGCCCTATAAATGCTGTGAGTGTGGAAAATGCTTCACGAAGAGTT
This sequence comes from Mauremys reevesii, assembly GCF_016161935.1. Taxonomy (NCBI): domain Eukaryota; kingdom Metazoa; phylum Chordata; order Testudines; family Geoemydidae; genus Mauremys; species Mauremys reevesii. Next base: position 29,049 of record NW_024100825.1, read on the forward strand.
CAGCCCTTTCTCAGCATCAGAGAATCCACACAGGGGAGAGGCCCTATGAATGCAGTGAGTGTGGGAAAACCTTCTCTTGGCACTCATCCCATGTTAGCCATCAGAGAATCTGCAAGAGAGATCAACATTGTAAAAATCTCTAGGGCTATCAATACTTTGTTTTTGTAATACTTTTCCTGATTCCCACATAGTAACTTTTAAAGCTCTTTGAACTGTTTGCAGCACCGTTATCCCTCAGCTTGTCCAGATGGTGGCCCATTTTGCCTTTTGCAGTTCGCCTCTTTTAAGATGGACCTATTTGTCCTTTCTATTGTCCCACAAGTAACTGGAGTGTGCCCTTCCTATGAGGAACCAGGGAGCATCACGTTTATACCATTCCTCCTATTGCAAAGTTATTGTTAGAGTCACCAGTGATACAGATTGTATCCTTGCCAATTGTTCTCATGTTGCTCTGGGTTGTGCTGAAGAGCAGTTATATTGGGAATTTTTCAAATTATATGTAAATGAAGAGGAGCAGGGGCAGGAAAAAAGTATAATTACAGCTTCTGTGACACTGGAAGGAGATGGGGTGACTCAGGCCACGTCTATACTTACCTTCGGTCGGCGCGGTGAGTTCGACTTCTCGGAGTTGAACTCCGGAGCGTAGTTCGAACTCGGTATATATGAACTCACAGAAGTGGTTGGGACCTACGTTGGGACAAGCGACAATAAGAACCAGGGTTCAGTTGGCAATGGGGATTAAAGAAAACTAACATATATGACAAGAATTTGTGATCTTTGAATATGTTATTGTTACCAATTAAAATGATAGGTGAAGTTATTGGTTAAAGAGTAGAGACTGTGGGATAATCTGAATTATTCTGGAAAACTGAAAGTTGTCTTGATTTTGTGTTTTGTTAGTCATACAGGAAATGATGGCTAATCTTGAAAAGTTAATTAGATTTAATTTACCCTGGTTCCTCAACTGTTGCTACAGCACTACTACCCATCAGTCCAAAGACTGAGAGAAATGGAGAGTTCAGCCATTGTCCTTTTAGTATCTTATTGTTCCTCTCTCTGTTTTTGTGCTGGCCTTTCTAGTCTATCACTTTCTGCCTTTGTTTAGTTGGTAACAGTTGGTTTCCATCACTCACGTTTGTTTGTTTAAATCTCTATCCATTGTTAAATACATTTTTTGCTTGTTTGATAACTGTACTCAGGTGCTGTGTGAGATACAGTAGAAATGGTCCACAGTAAAACTAGTAACCTGGGATACTTGGGCAGATAGGATCTGGGATTTCACTGAGAATCTGGTGATCCGGGCTGGACCCCAGAGGGGGACACATTGAAGGAACTCAGGGGTGAGGGTGGCTGCTGTAGCTCAGAGGAGGGTGCTTGAGTTCCAGCAGGATGGTGAGTTTGGTCACTAACATCCAAATGGAAAACTCCCTCTTCCTAGTGGCAGGTGGCAACAAGAGACTCACAGCCCTCAGCACCCTGAGAAGGGTCACAATGTGTCTCTGTGTTGATCCACCTGTCAAATTCACACAGGAAAGCTCCGATATTCCATCAAACTCTGCATCACACCTCTTGAGTATTTAAAAGAGTATCTCATAACTATTTGTCTATGTAAAGTATCAGAACAGTTCACAAATTTTAGGATCTGCCCTATGAAATCATGGAAAATATGCTCTTCACTCTGTGGGTACATCTAGGCGACCCGCCGTATCGGTAGTAGCGATCGATTTCTCGAGGATTGATATATTGTGTCTCATCTAGGCGTGATATATCAATCCTGAAAGTGCTTCCGTCGACTCGGAACTCCACCAGCGCGAGCGGCGGTGGCGGAGTCGACAGGGGTAGCCACAGGCGTCGATCCCGCGCGTGAGGATGCGAGGTAAATCAATCTAAGATACACAACTTCAGCTCGTGATCTTAGATTGATCCCACTCCCAGTGTAGACCAGCCCTGTGAAAGCATGTAAAGAATCCAGCGCTGGAGGACAGGGTTTGGGTCCAGAGTGACCTAGACAAATTGGAGGATTGGGCCAAAGAAATCTGAGGAGGTTCAACAAGGAGAAGTGCAGAGTCCTGCACTTAGGACCCAGAATCCCAGGCACTGCTACAGACTGGGGACTGACGGAGTGAGTGGGGTTTGATAGCAGCCTTCAACTACCTGAAAGAGCTGCAGGGTGGGCTTTCTCCTGGCCTCTTCTGCTGGGCTGGGTAGGCGTCCTGGAGGCCCTGCTAGAAGTGTATTGGGTACTCAGTTAGAAAAACCCATGTGAAAACCAGGTCCTCAGGTTGAGACTCATTCATTTATAATATTAAATCTTCAATTCTAGTGTCACAATCAATACAATTGCTTCAGCCTGATAGTTGCCCAAAGGGAAAACTTAACGTCTTTCCAAGGGGAGTGGAGAGAAAATACTTTTCAGAGTCCAAAAGAGACAAGGTGGGTGAGGGTAAGAGCTTGCAGAGGACCAACCTCTGTTGGTGAAAGAGACAAGCTGTGGAGCTAACCCCACACACTTCTTCAGTTCTGTGTAGCCTGGAAGGTCGTCTCTTCCATAACCAGCCGTTAGAACATAAGAACAGCCACACTGGAGTCAGACCAGTTCATCTAGCCCACTCTCCCGAAAGTGGCCAATGCCCGGCGCCCCAGAGGACCCCTGGGACCAACATGGATACAACACCACCACAAACAAGGTTAAAAGTCAATGCACGTGAGAGAAGCATCTTGTGTTTCATTCCTTATGTCCTAGTCCCATCATGTGGCCATTTCCTTTTCTTCCTTTCTGTTAAAAGCTTTGGTGTTTTGCACAGAAACATTATTTCCCCAGGAGAGACCCAGGAGGGGGGGCTGCATTCCTGTACCAAACAGTCACTGGAAGGGGGCAGACAAAGGCCTTTAGGACGAGGCATCCGTCACTGTCAAAAGATCATCTCCCTCCTGCAGGTCACTGGCAGCCTGAATTTGTTCCTTATCCTCCCGGAGTCTGGGGGTTGGAATCAGCACTACCCAGCCCCTCCGTATGTAGCAGGAACAAACACAAACCTGATCTTTAAAACAAGCTGTTCCTTCCTTCTCAGGGAAGATTTTTCTGTGATTGAAGTTGAGCTTCAGTTCCCCTCTCCTAGGGGCGGGGCAGGTGTGGGGCCAGCTCCCAGTAAGATCTGTTTTTACCTTTGCCCCCTTTCAGTCACTCTGGGATGGTAACTCTGCTCCCAGCTGTCAGGCAGCTTCCAGCCCAACCACCCTGCTCACTACTTCCATGGTCATGTGTCACCCCCTTTGCCAGCACACAGAGCCTGCAGGAAAGCTACTCCTGCCAGATGCACTGGTGATATAGTGGTGTCGTAGGTGTCTTCCAAGCAATTCATCTGGGTTTGATTCCCAGCCAATGCAATAATGGCTTTTCTCTTTTGTTGTTTCCTCATCTGGAAGTGGCTTAATTTCAGTCACATTGTGTTACAATCACATTATCTATAGAATGAGACAATAAATGTGTCAAAGTCAAGCAGGTCATACAAGATGGAGGCACACAAGGGGCTGGAATGTGTCATCTGAGAAAGACAGAACACTTGAAACCTGCATCTCCCATCCCCTGGCCTTGCGGGTTATGATTCCAGCTGCGTGAGCTGTTTGTATGATGTTCGGCATGACAGGAAATGAAATTTTGAGTCAGTTTTTGCTCCTGCAGATTCCTTTGCTGTTACAATTATAATGACATGAACAACAGGAGGCAAAATAAACATAACCCCCAAATTGCAATACAGCTGGGAAAGAGACGATCACGGTTAAGCCAAACACTTCAAAATAAAAATTAATACTAAAAAGGAGAGGGAAGAGATCAGGTATGTGGAGATCCTTGATATTTCAACGCACATTGTTAGAATCAAAGTTCAGACTTGACACTCAAACCTGCAACTACCTGTCTCTCTGAACACCTGTGATGAGCAAGATGGAGTTAGGACACCTGTTCTGCTTCAATCATTTATTGTCTCTCTGTTCTCTCCTTCTCCTCCCAATTCCTCGTCTCAATGTCTCTGCCTTTCTCCTCTTGCTCCTCACCCTGCCCTTTCCAGGAACTCACAGTCTACAGCATTTAGGACAAGCCAGAGCTCCCATGTTCTGCACATGAGCCTGTGTCAGAGGACGTGTGACCCGGTCAGAACCAGTCACCAGATCAATATGACCCTTTATGGGCGACTTCTCTGCCTGCTCTGCAATTTACATCTCCCATAAACAGGGTGGGGTACAGCTCTGACTGAGACGCCTCACAGGAGAAATTTCAGCCCAAAGACAAATTTGTGTGAAATGTTGAGAAATGAAGAGCCCCCCCAAATCCCCAGACCTCTAGTGTCACCCCCCATGGCACCAGCACAGGGAACCCAAGGAGCTGGGGTTCCAGAATACAAGGGGGGAGGCAGCAGGGAGAGAGGGGACCGCGGGGCCGGCTCTAACATTTCTGCCGCCCCAAGCAGAAAGGAGCGCCGCGCCCCAGCGGCGCGCTGCCCAAGTCCGCCCCAGCAGCGCGTGGCGCAAACCATTCCACCCTCCCCTGAGGCCAATTCCCCGAGCGGCACCGCACGTAGCCAGCCAATTCCCCGCCCCGAGTGGCTCGTAGCGCCGGCCAATTCCCCGCCCCCCCACCTGGCTCGTCGCGCCGGCCAATTCCCCGCCCCGAGTGGCTCGTGGCGCCAGCCAATTCCCGCCCGAGTGGCTCGTGGCGCCGGCCAATTCCCGCCCCAGTGGCTCGTGGCGCCGGCCAATTCCCCCCCGAGTGGCTCGTGGCGCCCGGCCAATTCCCCCGAGTGGCTCGTGGCGCCGGTCACCCAATTCCGCCCCCGAGAGGCTCGTAGCGCCGGCCAATTCCCGCCCGAGCGGCGCGTCCCAGCGCGCGCAAGCGTCGTGCCAATTCCCAGTGGCTCGTGGCGCCAGCCAATTCCCGCCCCACCCTCACCGAGCGGTGCAGCGCGCCCAACCAAAAATAACAAAACCAAACCCCAATCGCCGCCCCTCCCAGGTGCCGCCCAAGCACGTGCTTGGTAGGCTGGTGCCTGGAGCCAGCCCTGGGTGACAGGAGTCTCTCTTTCCTTCCAGGAACTGCAGTCACAGCAGGAGGGCTTTGTCTCATTGGAAGGGATCCGTGTCTGTCACGGAGGTGGTGGAAGTGACGAATTCTGTGATTTCCCGCGACCTCCATGACTTCTAAGTGAAAGCTGGAGACATGTAGGTAAGTATAGCGGTCGGTAGGTTTCCAGTATAGGGTGGTGTTCATGTGACCATCGCTTATTAGCACAGTAGTGTCCAGGAAGTGGATCTCGTGTGTGGACTGGTCCAGGCTGAGTTTGATGGTGGGTTGGAAATTGTTGAAATCATGGTGGAAATTCCTCAAGGGTTTTCTTTTCCATGGGTCCAGATGCTGAAGATGTCAGCAGTGTAGCACAAGTCAAGTAGGGGCCTTAGGGGACAGAGCTGAGGAAATGTTCTAAGTCAGCCATAAAAACGTTGGCACACCGTGGGGCCATGCAGTACCCATAGCAGTGCCGCTGGCTTGAAGATACACATGGTCCCCAAATGTGAAATAGTTATGGTGAGGACAAAGTCACAAAGTTCAGCCTCCAGGTTTGCCGTGACATTATCGGGGATACGGTTCCTTACGGCTTGTAGTCCATCGTTGTGTGGAATGTTGGTGTAGAGGCTTCTGCCTCCATAGTGGCCAGGATGGTGTTTCCTGGAAGATCATCGTAGTTTCCTCAGGAAGTCAGTGGCGTCTCGAAGATAGCTGGGAGTGCTGGTGGCGTAGGGCCTGAGGAGGGCGTCTACATAGCCAGACTATCCTGCTGTCAGGGTGCCAATGCCTGAGATGATGGGGCGTCCAGGATTTCCAGGTTTATGGATCTTGGGCAGCAGATACAATAATCCTGGTGGGGGTTCTAGGCTGTCTTATTGCCAAGGGACGGAGAAACTCGACCAGCAGCAGGGGTGCAGAACATCGTCCTAGTGTGGGGTGACAGCGCCTCCGAGATCCTGACATCCCAGCACTTTACACACCTTCCTAGAGCCTCCCAACCCCTGGGCTGTCAGGACTGCGACCCCAACCCTACTGACAAGAAACAGGCTTGGGAGGAAGCTACTGGCTCAGGGTCACACCAAGTGTCAGAAGTATGGATGGCACCCAGCAGGCCTTCTTTCCAGGCCCCTTCGGTAACCACTGCTGCGCACTCCCTCCCACAGCTGGCACTGGGCAGCGGGCCCTCGGGGCCGCTCCCCCTGCCTTTGAGAGGAGTGTGCTCCGCTGGAGTGACTGGGCCAGAGATTGGGAGTCAGGACTCCGGGGTTCCATTGCTGGGTTTCCTATTGGTTCCACTGCTGGTTGTTTTCCTTTTCCTGGGGGACTCTGGGCAAGTTGCTCCCCCCTCTAGGGCTCCGTCCCCAGCAGGCAAATGGGGATTTCGTACCTTCCCGCTATTGGAAAGTGCTGGGAGAATCCCCCAGCCAAAGCTGCTCTGATGCTAAGCAGCATCTGACCATTCAAGGTCGGGCGCACTGCCCAGGAGGAGGAGTGTTTGGCTCTGGGTTTCACTTCAGCCCAGTCTAGAGAGGGGCCCAGCCATGGTTTGGCTCGAAGACCAAGTCTCCAATTTGTTAAGGGTGTTTTGAATTCCAATCCTGAGCTCCAAAGTGCTTGGTGTCAGCTGCACATTTTGGAAGCAGGCTCTCCACTCCATCTTCCAAATCATTCATGAAACTATTGAATAGTACCGGACCCCGGACTGATCCCTGCCGGACCCACTAGGTGCACCCTCTCTGTTGGGCAGCCAACCATGGAGAAGGGCCCTTGGAGTCTGGGCTTTCAACCAGCTCTGCACCCACATGACACTGATTGCAGCTGGACTGCATTTCCCTCATTTGCTTGTGAGAATGTCCTGCAGGACTGTGCCAAAAGCCTTAGTAACCTTGAGATAGATCCATCTACTGTTTACCCACCTCCACTAGGCCCGGAACCCTGCCAAAGAAGGAAAGAGGATTGGTTTGGGATGATTTGTTCTTGACAAATCCATGCTCCCTCATCCTAAGAACCAAATTATCCTGTAGGTGCTGCTGACAAACTGATTGTTTAAGAATATATTGCAGTATCTCTCCAGCTGTGGAAGTGAGGCTGGCTAGTCTGTAAGTCCCAGGGGTCTCTTTGTTCCCCTTTTAAAAATGGGTCCTGTCTTGTTCATGGATGGGAAGATGTTCTTTTTCAGGGATCTCAGACGAGAACTGAGGCACAACACCTGGTTTGTTACGGTTTGTTACGGCCACAAAAATGGAGGCAGGAACCTCTTCTCTCCTGCTGGCAAAGAACCCCAGGTACCTAAAAGACAGGTAATGGGCTTTAGAAAAGGCAATGGTTAAAAAGTTTGGCCCTGGCCATTTCTTGTTTCCACAAACTAGACATTTTAGCAAACTTTAGAATTCCTTGGTGCTAAACACCCTGAAACTCCCCTTTCTCCTTCACAGAGGGCTTTATCGCCCTTATCTCACTCAGGCTCGACTGCCCAGAGTTCGAGAACTGTCCCTGTTCCCATTGGGAGGAGCCTGAGGTATAGAGAAGGAAGTGACCTGTCACCAGATGGATCAGACTGAACAGGTTTCAAACCTCCAAGAGGTTCTTACCTTCTAAACAGGGACAGCTGTTTTCTAGTAAAATCACTAAAAGGGGAAGGAGAAAACTCGAAAGAGGTTCCTCCTGGCGCTCACGTCTGTGAACCCGAATACTCTCTCAGTCCTCAAAGAGAGACCTGGAGAAGGAGACTTGCTGGAGCAAAGCCACAGGGGTCTCTGAGGTCTCCTGGCCCCTCGCCCCTGTCCTGCCTGGCTGATGTCAGCATCTCTCTGTGAGGTCACCACCTCCCACCACCTTGGACCAATAGTCTGAGGTCCTGCAAAAGGCCTTTGTGATGTCACTGCCACACCCTCCTTTGCTGTGTCAATGTCCTGCCCCTGGCCAGGCACTTTGAAGGTTTGAGCTACTCCCTGTTGATCACCCCACTCAAGGAGCGTTCGTTCTAGGCAGCAAGCCGGCTAGACAGGAAACATCAGACGCTGCTCCCAATGATACACACAGTTTTCAGTAATTAGTCGACTTTATGGCCAGAAGAGACCATTAGAGCATCTAATGTGACCCCTGCATATCACAGGCCTCCTGTAGGACACCATAGCTACTTTGGGGCAAACACATTCCAGAAAGGCATCTAGTCTTCATTAAATGACATCAGGAGATGGAGAATCCACCACTTTCCTTGGTAGCTTGTTCCTGTGGTGAATCATCCTCGCTGTTGAACATTTGTGCCTTAGTTGTAATATGAATTTGTCTCTTTTCACCTTCCAGCCAGTGTGTCTTGTTATGCCTTTCTCTGCTAGATTCAAGAGCCCTTTAACACCCAATATTTTCTCTCCCTGAAGCACTTCAACACTTCAATGAAGTCACCTTTCAATCTTCTTTTGATCAGCTAAAGAGCTTGAGCTCTTTCAATAGCTCACTAGAAGGCATTTTTCCTCCAGCCCTCAGAACCTTTGGTGGCTCTTTGCTGCCCCAGCTCCAATTTCACAACATCTTTTTCACATGAGGACACCAAAACTGGAGGCAGTATTCCAGTATCAGTCTGACTGATGCCATGTCACCTCCTGTGACGTTATTGACATAATCTGTAACTGTATAGATCACCATTGCGACCGCTGTTCTATTTGTAGCCAATATTCTAGAAAGGTTGTCACGTAAGGGTCTATGGAGAGGTCCTGATTGGCTGATTATAATTATGCTATTTCTAGATGTGTATCATTTTTATAGTTGACGTTATGAATTCATGCCCATTTCCCCATTGGCTGGAGCATGGCTAGAGTGTGTCTGTGGTTAATGATGTTGCTGTAGATTGTTTTGTTTCCTGCCTTGGCAATTCAGACAGTCCCTTTTCCCAACATATCTCCAGCACATCATTAGTTCCAATAACAGGGGCAGCTTTTCTCTGGGGCACTGAGATTTTCTGGGGAGTTGGTGGCTCCTTTCTTTCCTCCTGGAGTAAACTCACCTTTTTATTCCATGGTTCATGCTTTATGGAATAACAACAGCAGCTTGAAGAAAGAGGAAAGTGAATATCTCACTCTCTCAGGGCTGAAGGTGGCCACGTCCTCTGTTTGACCGTTACCATTGCAGGAGAGAAGGTGTCAATACAATTGAATGCCTGGCTCAGACAAGAGACACAGGGAGATTTTGCTGTTCATGGATCCATGCAAAGGAAATTGTGTCTCTGTGTGAAACTGAGGAGGGACATGAAACGCCCACAGGGTGGCGCAATGCCCTAAGCTAAGGCAGGAGGAAGGAATGGGGCTGAGGAATGACTGAAGTGGACTCACCTGGGATTGAAATGACATTTGTTTGTGTCGGGAGTGAGAAATGACACATTAATTCAGATGCAGGGTTGAGGCTTCTTTAGCTCCTTGTAAAACTTGAACTTGATTTCCAGAAGGAGAAAGGGAAAGTCTGGGGCCACCTTGAGTCCCTGGCTGGGTCTCTGGGCAGTGGAAAACGTCCCTTGTTTGGCCCTGCCAAGGATCGTGGAGGCTGAGACGTCCTCGGCTTGGATCAAAGGGAGTTAGATGGAATTTATCACACAACCCTCCCTGCTCCCCAGAGCCCCACGGGAGAAGCTAGAGAAGGAGTCATTCATCCCTGCGCTCCCAGAAGAGCTGCTAGCAGGGCCGCCCAGAGGTGGGGGCAAGGGGGGGCAATTTGCCCCAGGCCCTGGGTCTTGCAGGGGCCCCCACAAGCAGGAGCGTAGCTGGGGGGAGCAGGGGGGGCTGCCGCTCCCCCACTGAGCACATTCCCCCAAAGTGGCGCCTTAGTAGGAATTTGGAATAAGGTGGAAAGATGTGGATTTCTCCCCCGCCTCCATCCCCCCCCTGCAGAGTGCGGCACTGCTGATTGGCCGCCGGGGCCTGATTGAGCAGCTCCCATTGGGCCTCCAGCAGCCAGACCCCTTGCTTGCCGCACACACACACACACACACACACACGCTGCCTCAGCACGCTGCGGGGAGGGCGGTGGGCGGGCACGGGTTTCACTTTGGCTCCAGCGGCAGTCAGCGACTCGAGCTGCCGGGTGGTACGAGGAGTCCTGGGGGGCAGTCAGGGAGCTGGGGGAGGGTTGGATGGTTCGGGGTGGGGACTTTCTGGGGGCTGGGGCAGTCAGGGAGCAGGGGGGGTTAGATGGGAGGAAGTCTGGGCTTCTGTCCAACAGCAAAACACAAGCGTAGAAAAGCAGCCGTTAGCGGGAAGTGCTATCAGCTGGCCCGGGCAGCCTGCCCGGCCCCCAGCCCGCTTGCCTGAGCTGTATTGTTAATGCATTTTAGTTGGAAGATGCAGCCTGAGTGATTGAAAGGCCCCAAACGCGGCTGAAAGAGCTGGGAGAGTTGCAAGCTTTTTCTGCTGGGCTTTTCATCGGGGTCACACAATGCAAACCTGCTTGAGGCTCCGCACAAGAGAGGTTTCTTGAGGCCGTCCATGCAGCTCACAGCTTAAGCTCTTCTAAGCTTGCGGCCCTGGCACAAAAGGATTTGGGAGCAGTTAACAATTCTGTGTGGTTAAGAGATTTTCAGTTCCTGGGCCCTGCTACCCAATGCCACAGGGCCCCACAGGGGAAACTAAGTGAGTAGCCCGGCTTGTCCTCTGCAATCCCTTCCCTGCTTCTTTCCCTTGTGTTTGCAAGGTCTCATTAACATGCTGCATCGAGCGCCTTCCCTCCAGAGACACAGTCCTGGCTTCTCCTCCTTCCTCACTTTCTCCTTCTCTCCCTCTCTGTGGTTTTTCTCCATGCCCCGTCCCTGGTCTGTGCTCCCTCTCCACCCGATGCACTGTATTAAGCACGTCTCTGCCTCTCTTGTTTATGGGCCCTGTGCTGGGATGGCGGAGGCAGAGCTATTTTGGGTTCTCTGCTGGGTCTGTTTGGATCAGACTCTAAAATCAAACGATCCCTTTGCTAGCAGGATCCCTCTGCCTGCTCGCAAGGGATTCTGGCTACACACTAAAGCCAGGTGCTAGGGCAGAAGCAGCTACCCATGTACCCTCAATGGCAGGAGTGGTGCGTGGTCCCTGCCCCGCACCTCCCACACTTTGGATTACAGGGTGTGTCTTGGTGGTTGGTGGCACAGGAGGGGATGCAGGGGTTGGGGTGAAGGGGTGCAGGAGAGGGCAGTGGCTGGAGGCACAGGAGGGTGCAGGGGTTGGGGTGAAGGGCAGGAGAGGGGCAGTGGCTGGTGGCACAGGAGGGCGCAGGGGTTAGGGGTGAAGGGGTGCAGGAGAGGGGCAGTGGCTGATGGCACAGGAGGGTGCAGGGGTTGCGGTGAAGGGGTGTGGGAGAGGGGCAGTGGCTGATGGCACAGGAGGTGCAGGGGTTAGGGGTGAAGGGGTGCAGGAGAGGGGCAATGGTTGGTGGCACAGGAGGCGCAGGGGTTAGGGTGAAGGGGTGCAGGAGAGGGGCAGTGGTTGGTGGCACAGGAGGGTGCAGGGTTGGGGTGAAGGGTGCAGGAGAGGGGCAGTGGCTGGTGGCACAGGAGGGTGCAGGGGTTAGGGGTGAAGGCGGTGCAGAAGGGGCAGTGGCTGGGGGCACAGGAGAGGCGCAGGGTTAGGGGTGAAGGCGGTGCAGGAGGGGCAGTGGCTGGGGGCACAGGAGGGGGCGCAGGGGTTAGGGGTGAGGGGGGGCGGGAGGGGAGCCCAGGAGTTCAGGGCACAGGGGACACCGGGTAGGGGTGAGGGCACTGGAGGGGCAGAGTTAGGGGTGGGGAGGTGCAAGGCTCAGGAGTGCAGGAGCTGGCGGTAAAGGGGCAGCAGGGTCGTCCAGGGCGATGGGAAGGGCCAAAGTACAAGTTTTTCCCGGGCACCATTTCCCCTGACCTTTGCTCCTTAGTAACATTTCTTGCTGGGAGGGGAGGGAGAAACGAGGCGTTTTCTCTGTTTCTTTCCTCTCCATTTTCTGCTCCTTCCTTCAATTCCAGAAACCTCCCTTGTGTGTCAGACCGTGCAGTGACGCCCTGCCCACCCCGAGCCTCTGGAGCAGAAAGATCCCTGGAGCTGAGGCTGGATCCAGGGGTAAGTAGCTGGCAGGAACTGGGAGCGCAGGGGAGGAACGACTCCCCCTTCTCTAGCTTCTCCCCGTGGGGCTCTGGGGAGCAGGGAGGGTTGTGTGATAAATTCCATCCAACTCCCCTTTGATACAAGCCAAGGGGTGTCTCACCCTCCACAATCTCCTTGGCAGGGCCAAACAAGGAATGTTTTCCACTGCCCAGGAGACCCAGCCAGGGACTGATGTGCTGCAGATATGTCAGGAAAAGGGTCCATCTGAATTGCCAAAGCAGGAAACGAACCATCTACAGCAACGTCATTAACCACACACACACTCTAGCCATGCTCCAGCCAGTGGGGAAATGGGCAGGAACTCTGGCTGCTCAGCCATGGCCACACGTACAGAGCTGCACAGTAGTGAGTGCGCTGGGAAGCTGGTCGAGTGAACAATTGGAAATGACCCTTCAGTGAGAACAGAATCAAGAGTGTAGAAAGGCCCCTGTGTTAAGTGGTTGTGGCTGAGGCCTTAGGGAGCTGGGTTAGAAGCCACAGGGTGTTTCTGTGGAGGTTTGATTCTTGCCAGCTAGGCAAGGCTGGTGTGTGGTGGCTCCATGGCTGCACTTTCAGTGAAGCAGGTTTCTCTCCACCATTGTTCCATGGGCATCCTACTAGATTGCCAGCTGCTTTTCAACTGCAGTGTGGAGACTGTGTGTGTGTGTGGGAGAGATAGCGTGTGTATTGGGGAAGAGTGAGTGTGTTGATATAGGTGGGAGCGGATCATTATTATCCCTACTTGAAAGAGAGAAGCTAAGGCTGAGAAAGGAGAATTGACTTGTCTTAGGTCACATGGCCAGTCAGAGGCAGAGTTGGGAATAGGACCCAAGAGCCCTGATTTTCAAACTAACCATCAGATCTTGAATTTCAGACATTGAATGACCTGAGTAAAGTGCTCTCAGATGAACTCCAGACCAACAACAGTGCACAGGAATTATTCAGCAAGTATTTGAGGAGAACTGCAATGTTAGAGAGAATCATGAACTGCTCAGAGACCATTAATGTAGAGAAGCAGCAAAATTCATCAAACACAGAACTGGATTTCTGACTTATTTCCCTTGGTCTTAAAAGAAGACAGCAACAAGGACCTGAGTCTCGTCCCTGTCAATAACCCCCTGCTCAGCCAATCAGGGTAGAGACCGAGGACGGGGAGGCTGAGGAGTTCTCACCAGAGAGCCCAAAGGATGGCCCAGGTCACTGGTGAGGGATCACTGCCCGAGAGCACTATTTCAGGCCCCACATTTTGGATTCACCTCCACAGTGGGAACTGCAGAGCCCTCCCCATAACACACACACCCCTCTCCTAATGTTGGGAGGAGAACAGGAGAAAGGACAAAAGAAGCAGAGAGACGAAGAGAAGGAGGGATGGAGGAAAGGTGAAACAAAACAACAAATCTAATGTCCCAGTGATTCTAAGGGACAAAATCTCAAGTGCGCGTAATAAACTTCTGCCTCCTTAAGCTCGTGTTTTCCATGCCTAGAATTCAACTCTCACCAGATGGATCAGACTGAACAGGTTTCAAACCACCAGGAGGCTCTTACCTTCTAAACAGGGACAGCTGTTTTCTACTAAAATCACTGAAAGGGAAGGAGAAAACTCAAAAGAGGTTCCTCCTGGCGCTCACGTCCATGGCAACCCGAATACTCTCTCAGTCCTCAAAGAGACCTGGAGAAGAGACTTGCTGAAGCAAAACCACAGGGGTCTCTGAGGTTTCCCTGGCCCCTCGCCCCGGTCCTGCCTGGCTGATGTCAGCATCTCTCTGTGAGGTCACCACCTCCCACCACCTTGGACCAATAGTCTGAGGTCCTGCAAAAGGCCTTTGTGATGTCACTGCCACACCCTCCCTTTGTTGTGCCAATGGCCTGCCCCTGGCCAGGCACTTTGGAGGTTTGAGCTACTCCCCTGTGGGATCACCACTCCAAGGAGGCCGTTTCGTTCCAGGCAGCAAGTCCGGCTAGACAGGGAAACATCAGGACGCTAGCTCCCAATGCTACACTCGGTTTTTTCAGAAATTAGTCAACTTATACGGCCAGAAGAAAACCATTAGACCATCTAATCTGGACCCCTGTATGACACAATAGCAGGTGAGGGAGGGGGTCTGAGGAGGCGAGGGCGCGCAGTGGCAAGGGGGTGGGGTGGAGCTGGCGAGGGGCGGCAGTGGCAAAGGGGTGGGTGAGCCGGCATGAAGGGGGAAATGAGGAGGCGAGTGAGGAGGGGCTGGAGGAGTCGGCAGCAGGGACTGAGGAGACGAGCTATGAGTCGGGCATTGACCTGTTCTGCTGATCTGGTCTGGCCCCAGCCCTCCAAGGGTCTCCAGCTGTCTGAGGTGCTGCTTCCTGTCCCACCTCATTCACTCCACAGAGCAACTGATTACAAAGTGGGGGAAGATCTTTATTCTACTCTCTAGCAAAAAGACATTTTTCTTACCTTAATCATAATGAGCCTTAGAGGCCCCTATACCATATTACCAAGATTCAATGCCACAGTTTTGGGCGGACGGTGCTAGAAGGCGGGTTTGTTTCATGGGGGCGGTGGCGCTGGGGGGGGATTTTTTCGGGGAGGGGCTCAGCAGCGCTGGGGGTGGTGTTCATGAGGCGGGGGTTTCATCCTCCGCTGTTTTCTTTGGAGTAATATTGCCCTCTCGGGCCGCTTAATGAAAGCAGCAGGCCTAGACTAACCAGAGACTCTGGGACTCAGCATCTGGTTATCCTGCAGTCTGAACTTGAATCTGATGATATTCTCGTTGGCTGGGCCATTGTTTCACACAGCAGGAAGTAGTTTTGGCCAAACAAGGTGCCAGACTGGGACCCATAGGCATGGAATGTCTCTGGCTGGAATCAGCTGTTTCTCTCTGTGCTTCCATCTAACTTTGGATCCAAATGGTAAAAGATAAAGCAGCTCCAATTTAATCACGGCATCCTTCAGAGTGTGGATCAATGCCACTTAACTAGGAGCAAAGGTTCTAAAAATACAAGCCACTCTGGGCCACAGGTCACCATAGCTTCCCATCTCAGGGGTGAAAATCAACCACTAGTACCTGCAATTTCTACCTGAGTCTTGTCAAATCTTGACCTTTACTTGAGTAATTTGAATTTCTCTGGTGTAGAATTTTCACCAACCACACAACAGATCAGTAGTGACAGTGAGGTACAACTCCACCAACTATGCTCCTTTTATTTCCTTTTAATCTGGTGGCACAGATTTAAATTAGGACTAAATCTAGGAAGCATTTAGAATCCCTGTAAGACACCAAATGTCAGGTCTCATTAAAAATAGGTATCTTTCTGCAGCTACAAGCACATTCAACACGGATTTCATTTTTCTACACATTTGCA
>NW_024100827.1:737500-749645 GCF_016161935.1 Mauremys reevesii
TCTGGAATATTGTCCCTATGCTTGAGGGTTCAATACAGTTGCTGTTGTGTTACCCCAAGATGGTTTCTGAGTGGAGCAGCTCTTAGCCCGTGGTGCTAGGGGGATTCCTAGCTGCACTGCAGACTGGGACAAGCTGCTGCTGTAAGTTAGAGCAGCCCTGGGCTGCTCTAACTTAGGCTCAGGATCATTTGAACATCTGAAGCATCTCACCTTGGGTATGCCCCATCCCCTAGGCTCCAGGAGGCAGAGCACAGAACCGGACCCCTTGCAACTAAGGCACCTGACTCTCCCTCTGAGCCGGTGGTGAGGCCCTGCTGGCTTCCTCTTCCGCAGGGCACCTGTCTGAGCTCATTGCCATTTGTCATTGGGTGTTATGGGTCCCACGCCAACGGTGCAGTGGTGGGCGAGTCTGAAAGGGCCAGATTCCAGGCCCCATTCTGGCTGCTTATGTGCAGTGCCAAGCAGCCGTCAATCTGGCCTAATCAGCTGCCTGGTGCTTTCCCAGGTGGGGGCATGGCCGGGGGGGATACGGGTGTGGTCAGGGCAGCTCTGCGCTCTGACTGCACATGTTGCACCTGGGAGTGACCTGACTGGCGTCTCCAGCAGCAAAAGGCCAAGGCATTGCCTAGAGATCATAGAATCATAGAAGATTAAGGTTGGAAGAGACCTCAGGAGGTCATTTAGTCCAGCCCCCCAGCTCAAAGCAGGACCAACTAAATCATCCCAGCCAGGGCTTTGTCAAGCCTGACCTTAAAAACCTCTAAGGAAGGAGATTCCACCACCTCCCTAGGTAACCCATTCCAGTGCGTCACCACCCTCCTAGTGAAAAAGTTTTTCCTAATATCCAACTTAAACCTCCCCCACTGCAACTTGAGACCATTACTCCTTGTTCTGTCATCTGCCACCACTGAGAACAGCCGAGCTCCATCCTCTTTGGAACCCGCCTTCAGGTAGTTGAAGGCTGCTATCAAATCCTCCCTCACTCTTCTCTTCTGCAGACTAAACAATCCCAGTTCCCTCAGCCTCTCCTCGTAAGTCATGTGCCCCAGCCTCCTGATCATTTTTGTTGCCCTCCGCTGGACTGTCTCCAATTTGTCCACATCCTTCTTGTAGTGTGGGGCCCAAAACTGGATACAATACTCCAGGTGTGGCCTCACCAGTGCCCAATAGAGGGGAATGATCACGTCCCTCGATCTGCTGGCAATGATCCTACTAATACAGCCCATTATACCACTAGCCTTCTTGGCAACCAGGGCACACTGCTGACTCATATCCAGCTTCTCGTCCACTGTAATCCCCAGGTCCTTTTCTGCAGAACTGCTGCTTAGCCAGTCAGTCCCCAGCCTGTAGCAGTGCATGGGATTTTTCCGTCCGAAGTGCAGGACTCTGCACTTGTCCTTGTTGAACCCCATCAGATTTCTTTTGGTCCAATCCATCTAGGGCACTCTGGGCCTTATCCCTACCCTCCAGCGTATCTTCTACCACAGACAATGCAGCAGATGCAGCCATGTGAGAGGCCTCCAGGGGAAAGCCAAGTACTAACCCAGGAAGGGTTTAATTTATACCCTCACGTTCCGAGTTGTCTAGTTAACCTTGACAGCCCTTTAATCTCTGCTTCCTCGTTTGACTGGTTGACAGCCCCGGGAAGCCACTCCCGGAGCCAGTGGAGCCAGGCTGCTGGTGTTAATTAGAGAGCAAAGAACTCAGTCCCGGTCCCCAATTCCTGGCCAGCCGGGAAACCTGACAATGCAACAATTACAGACTAAAAATAAAAAGCCCAGCTGGGCAGTTTTTACCACTATTTAGGGAAGGGAAATGGACGTTTTTTAGCAGCCGGAAGGTTAAATGTAGGAAAACTAAATCCAGACCAAGCCATAATCTGCTGCCCCATAGCACCCCACCCCCACCCCTCCAGCTTTCTGGCAGTGCTGACTCCCAGACCCATGCGGCACAGAACCTTGCCCCAAACCCAGGGATGTTCAAGGCACTCAGCTGAGACATAAAGAAATGTATGGGTCACTAGCCAGACTTCAGTGTATTCCCAGGTGTAACGATGCTGGTTCTGGCGGGACCCAACTGAGAGTGACAATTCAGGACAAATTGCTTAAAACAGGGCAGTTACAGCCCTAGGCTGGGGTTTTTCCACCTCTAAGGCAAAGCAAACCAGCCAGACAGAGAGGACTTTGGTCTCACCCCACTGGTTAACCACAAGTCACACAAGCAATTCCCTTAGATGCTCCAGTTTCCCAGTATCACCACCAGTGCACTCGTCCTGGGGATGAATGGTTATGAAAACCAACACCCCAATAAAAGAAAAAAGGTTCCCTCGATCCCAAAGGACCAAGCCCCAGACCCAGGTCAATATACACATCAGATCTTACCCACAAATCACGCTGTTGCCAACCCTTTAGAATCTAAAATCTAAAGGTTTATTCATAGAAGGAAAAAGACAGAGATGAGAGCTAGAATTGGTTAAATGGAATCAATTACATCCAGTAATGGCCAAGTTCTTGGTTCAGGCTTGTAGCAGTGATAGAATAAACTGCAGGTTCAAATCAAGTCTCTGGAACATCCCCAGCTGGGAGGGTCATTCAGTTCTTTGTGCAGAGCTTCAGTTTGTAGCAAAGTCCCTCCAGAGGTAAGAAGCAGGATTGAAGACCAGATGGAGGTGAAGCATCAGCCTTTTATAGTCTTTTCCAGGTGTAAGAACCTCTTTGTCCTCACTGTGGAAAATTACAGCAAAATGGAGTCTGGAGTCACATGGGCAAGTCCCTGCACTTTGCTGAGTCGCAGCGTGTGTCTGCCTTCTCTCCATGGGTCAATTGTGTAGCTGATGGTCCTTAAGCAGGCTAGGCAGAGCTGACACCAACTCCTCTGGGATGTCACCCAGAAGCACAGCAGAAGTTTGAAATACAGACAGTATAGAGCCAATATTCATAACTTCAACTACAAAAATGATACAGACACACAGACAGCACAATCCTAACCAGCACGTCATAATCTTCCCAGAGACACCTCACACAACAGCCTTTGTACAATATTTGCTGCAAATATATAACAGTGGTTGCAACAGTGATCTATGTGGTTACAGATTCTGTCAATAACGTCACACCAGGCAAGCTCCATGTGGCTGAAGGAGACCATGTGCATTTCCTACCCAGTTCCCCCCAGAGCCCCACCCCTGCGGAACAGGGACAGTGGTCGATAAGGGCTCAGATGGGATGGGTGTAGGTCTAGGCACAGACGGTCGTCCCGTCGTCCCCCATCCCCCCCCAGAGCTTGAGGCAAGAATTTGGGACTAGGCAAATGAACAAGAACCATGTTCAGGTCCCTGTTTGCACCTGCAGGTGGCGCTATCAGTTTTGGGCCATGCAGACCAATGGCCATATTGCATAGTGGCAGCTGTCAGGCGGGGAGGGAGGTGTGAAGAGTGTTCCTTGGGGACCGGAGCTGCCGTTACCAGGGGCTAATGACCTGCCCCCTCCCGACTCCCTGTGAGCATCTCACACCTGGTTCCTCTCTTTCTCCTGCAGTCTCCAGGCCGCAGAGCTCCCCGGAGGACCTGAAGGCGCTGACGGGGAACGTGAACCGCCTGAACGAGAGCATCAGGGACATGCAGCTCAAGCTGCTGCAGCTGCCGCTCAAAGGGGACATCCTGGACCACATCTGGCGGCTCCAGGATCTCCTGCAGAATCACTCGGACTCCCTCTTCCTGATGACGGGCTCCCTGCAGAAGCTGGAGGGGTTCCTCTGGAGCCTGCAGACCCAGGCGAGCCAAACGGACAAGGCCGTGGCCAGCCTGAGAGACAGCTTGAACCATCAGAGCGACATGGCCCAGCTGGAGACTTACAGGCTCTCAGTGGAGGGCAACAGCAGCCGGCTGCTGCTGGAGCACCACGACAGCCTCCTGACGCACCTGGCCGCCCAGGTGGAGAGCCTGAGCGACCAGCTGACCGAGGTGGGGGGCCAGGCACCATCAACAGGACCTTCTCCTACGACGTGGGCATCCACCACACCCGGATCCAGGACCTGCAGGTGCTGATCAGCAATGCCACGGAGGATGCCCGGCAGATGAGGCGAATCCATATCGCCATGGAGCAGCAGCTGAAGCAGGAGCTGGCCATCCTGAACAATGTGACTGAGGACCTGAGGCTGAAGGACTGGGAGCACTCCATCGCCTTGCGGAACATCTCCGTGATACGGGGTAAGGGCGCTCAGCTGGCTCTCCTCTTCCCCCCCAGCCAAGGCCGATAGCGCCATGTGAACCCATCACATCACATGCGCCATTGACTGTACAGCACTGCAGGGAGATAACAACCTACTACCGCTGCCAGCTGACAGATTTACTCCTTTAGCTCAACAGGTGGAAACTTCCCCCGCAACTGCCTGGCTAGCTAAGGACAGGGTTCTCTTTGCAGAGCTGCAAGCTGAAAGCGTATTAATCATGTTTATGAAGGTAGTGCCTCAGGATTGCCTGAGCTTGAGGTCCCAGTGTGCTAGGAGCTGTACAGATACAGAATAGTATCTGCCCTACATAGATCGGACCAAGGTGGGGGAAAGGGATGGAACACAGAAGCCAAGTGCTCAATGTGGTGACCTCCAATGGCATGTTAGTGCTCTCATTTTTGCGGGGCAGGGGTGGCTGTAGTTCGGAGGGGATTAGGGAAACAGAAAGGCCAGGGAAGGGAGGAGGGGGGAGGAGTAGGTGTGGGGTGAGGCTGAAGTGAAGGTGAGGGAGCAGGTTGGCAGGGCGGAGAATGTCCAGTCAGAGTTAAGTGTCCTTAGGTCCCCACTTGAGCTCCCTCTGGCACGGCTCTGCCGGCTTCAGTCTCTGCTGGCTCCTCCCCGCAGTGGCTTGTTCATGCTTGAAATGCTACAGCAGCGTAGCTGCAGCGCTGGGGGAGAGGTTCTCCAATTCCCCCCTCCCCCGCCCCCGCTGAGCGGCAGTAGCCAGGCTGAGAGAAAAATTCTTCCGTCGACCTAGTGCTGTCTACACCAGGGGTTAGATCGCCTTAACTACGTCGCTGAGGGGTGTGGATTAAAGACACATACACCCCGAGTGACATAGCTGGGCCTACTGACCATCTGAGTGTAGACCTGGTCTTCGCTGGAGAGGGAGGGGGGCACCCCAGGGGTCCTAGCACAGGGCGTCTTCCCCACATCCTGCCCCAGTGCAGCAGCCCCTGCTTCGACTGCTGCTGCAGCTACTCTGCCAACGTCAGCCTGTTTGTACCTCCCAGCTGGGCAGAGGGGAATATTGCTGACAATCCATGGGGCCACCTGTCAAAGCACTTAAATGGCTCCAAGCAGCGTAGTGTCTTTGAGAACCTCATTGTCCCTAAGGGCTCTCGCGAGGCAGGGACGTCGATTTCGGGACTTGCCCACGGTCACAAGAAGAATGGAGCTGAAGCCCCCCCTGTCCGGTGTCTCTGGACTTCCAGCCCTACCCCCTAGCCCATTCTTCTGACCTTCCTGCCACGTCCTTGCTCTCCCTGGGCTGTTCTGCCTCGGGGAGGGGCAGCAGGCTTTCGCCTTCCTGCAGCCTGGGCGCAGGGCCTGCAGCAGACATCTGCGGGGGTGGCTCTGGTGCCACCAGCTGCAGTTTCCAGTCAGCACTGAAGATGGAAACTTGTGTCCTGTAGGGTAGGTTTGAGTCTGGGAGGTGGCACTCCCTTCCGGCCGGCTTGCTTGTGGCTCGGTTTGAACCATAATGTGGGGCTTGGGATGGCTTTAACCAGCCCTCTGGGTTTAACGGCTCACCCTCATGCTCAGCTTGTTGCAGGGAAGCAGAGAGACAGCCCGGTCTGTGGTGCAGACACGTCCGTGGAGAGCGTGTATACAGTGGTGTGGTAGCCGTGTCAGTCCCAGGATATTAGCGAGAGCAGGTGGGGGAGGCAATATCTTTTATTGGACCCACTCCTGTTGGGAAGAGGCAAACTTTCAAGCTTCCACAGAGGTCTGGGAAAGGTAACCAGAGTGTCACAGCTAAATACAAGATGGAACAGGTTGTTTAGCAAAAGTCGTTAGCACGTGTCAAAGGCCTATTCAAGGTGAAGTTACCTATTAGTGCATCTCCAGTCATAGGGTAAAAGGGGGAGGGGGAAGGCTGGGGGGTTGTTAAGTGGGTTATAGATTATTGTAATAAGCCATAAATCCAGTGTCTATTCAGTCCATGATTCGTGGTGTCTAGCAAAGTTATGAATTTAAGTTCCCGTGCTGGTCTTTTGAAGGTGTGGTGCAAGTATCCTATGAGGCTGAGGACCGAGAGGTCAGCTATGAAGTGATCGCTTTGTGAAGTGTTCACCCCAGGCGACAGGGTGTGTTCATCTTTTATCGTTTTCCTGTGCGAGTTCATTTGCGAGTGTAGCAACTGTCTCTTTTCACCCACATAGTTGTTTTGGGGGCATTTAGTGCACTGGGTGAGGTACCCCACCTGTAGTCACAGGCATGAGTAGGACCCATGGATCTTAAAAGGTGTGTTCGGTGTTGATCATTGTAGCAGTGGAGATATGTCTGCAGGTTTTGCATCTGTTGTTCTTGCCGGGTCTGGTGCTGCTTTGAGTTGGTGTGTCCTGGTTTGGGCAGAGCTTGCTTCTGATGATAAGCTTGGAGAGATTGAGGGGTTGTGTAAAGGCTAGAAGAGGGGGTTCAGGAAAGATTTCTTTCAGGATGGGTTGTCATTGTTTGATGATACCCCATATAGGTTCCCTTGTGGGGTGGTAGGTGACAACTAGGGGTGTGCGCTCGCAGTGGGTTTTAGTTCTGTGTTGAAGCAGGTTCTCTTGGGGTATTTGGATAGCCCGTTCCATGATTCAATCTCCTTCTCTGAGGAAGTGACCTTGTTTGGTGAAGGCGGTTTTGAGTGTGTTAAGGTGCATATCCTGGACTCTCTCCTCAGATCATATTTGGTGGCATCTGAGGGCCTGGCCGTAGAGAGCAGATTCAGACAGCATGGGCATATAGAGTGTTTCCATTGGGCATGGGTGCCCTGTGCCATGAACTGTAGTTTGAGCGGCTGGAACTGAAGAAAGGAAGTTGAGCAGCTGAGAGAGGAAGCCAGGGGGGTTATAGTTACACCATTTAAAGCTCTCTGTTTGGGGGGACATTCTTTTCCATGACACCGATTTCACGCTAGTGACCAGTTGTGTCGTGCTGGAGAAAGGAAGTCACTGCTAAAGGTTCCACACCCTGTGTCCCTCCAGTTAAACCAGTGTTTCCCCAACTTTTGAAAGCTGAGCTCAGGCTTCCAGAAAATGAAACCAGCTGCACTAGGAGGTGTCAAAGGCCCACTCGAAATGAGCTGTCACAGTAGATCATGTAGGTCTCCTTAATCTGATTCTTCCTCTCCTTTCTTCCTTACCTTGATGAGCTGTAAAATGGTTAACAATGCGGATGTTTAAAGTATCAGCATTGGCATCCCAGTGAGCACCCACTGAAGTGACCCAGGCAGAGCTATTGTCTCAGGCTCTCTGCAGACTCAGGCAGCCGTCTCTACATCAGCTTCACTCAAGTCACATTTTTAATGCTTTATTCACAATGTTGATCGCTAGAGACAAACTTTTTTCACAGAAAGAAAGAAAGAAAGAAAGAAAGAAAGAAAGAAAGAAAGAAAGAAAGAAAGCTGAAACTGGAGAGCAATTGAGAGGCCCATCTGACCTGCCGCCCCCTACCCCAATTCTCCCCTGGCTAGTCCATCTTGTGCCCCACTCTTTGGGAAACACTGAATTCAGTGTTACAGATTGCAGCATCCATTCAAGGGAAGACCACATCGCTGGTCCTACGGTCAAAGAACGTGTCGAAATAAAACTCTCTCATTTAAATGCAACCTCCAGGCCTTCTCTTTTCATCCAAAAATGGCTCAAGCCCAATTTTAAATAAACCCTTTGCAGGCTGCCTTTAAATAGTGATATATAACCCATGCTAGTACAGTGCAGGCCTTTGTCCCGCTCTAATGGCTGGAGGTTGTAAGAGGCTTGTGAGTTAGTGGCCCTGGAGTGTTAGAGGTTCATGCTTTCAGCTCCACGTGCCCTGGGCTCAGTTTCCCCAGGCAGCCCGAGGAGGCATTTCATGGCAGATTTTAGCTGGCCACCAGCACAAGCTTTCCCAGTGAACTCAGCCTGGGACTGTACTATGCCCTGGAAGGTGAGGCTCTGCATCACTGAAAGACAAAGGCCTCCTGAAAATAATCACACCATGACCCTAGACCTGAGTGTGTTCATAGGATATCAGGGTTGGAAGGGACCGAAGGAGACCAACCCCCTGCTCAAAGCAGGACCAATCCCCAGACAGATTTTTGCCCCAGATCCCTAAATAGCCCCCTCAAGGTTTGAGCTCACAATTCTGGGTTTAGTAGGCCAATGCTCAAACCACTGAGCTATTCCCCCCGGAGAGCTGGCTGGCTGGCTGGCTGGCTGGCAGTGAGTAGGTTGGAGGGCATCTTGGCAGGTTTGCATCAAGCTAGGTTTATCTCTGTGTAAAATCAAGCAGCCTGCATGGAAATGAAGGGTTAAATGCACAGCGGCTGAATTTGAACCCGGAAGTCGCTTTTGGTTCATGGGAGGCAGATTCATAGTTCTAGGGCTGGAAGGGACCTCGAGAGGTCATCGAGTGCAGTCCCCTCGGAGAGCTGGGAGACAGAAAGGCCGGAGGATCGGGGACTAGCATTGGCCAATTATCCAAGCACAACCCTCAGCTAGCTTCTGCTAGCTGCAAAATGGGCCGGCTTGGGCCTGGGCTACATCGGGCCAGGGGCTGGTACCCCGGGTGAGCCAGTAGCCCGTGTTCTGAGAGGACGCAGGCACATGTCAGTGGGCTTTGTGTGTGGATGGGCATGGTGGATGGTGTGTGGTGGATCTGGGCTTAAGCATGGGTCAGAGCCCGGGTGTGCTGTGTAGACATAAGGCTGTGCACCTGCCCCTCCAGCACCACTGCAGGCCTCTCTAGGTTTGGCTTCTGCCCCGCTGCCTGAGGGAGTGGCGGTGGCTGAGGGTAGGCTGGAGCCTGATACACGAGGTGTGTTACTGTGATGAATACAAGCAAACTCTCTCCAGATGGGCCAACCTCCGAGCTGACTACCGCCGTGTTGACACGTTCTTGGCAGTCTCGTCCTCCACTCTCTCTCTTTTTGGATCTCCATCTCTCCCGCGCTCTCCCTTCCCCCCTCGCTGTCGTCGCCAGCGTGCTGCAAATCAGGTAATTTACGATCCCGGCGCCCTGCTTGGCCGAGCCGCCTTCCAAAAGGGCTTCCTTCCGCTGCGCCTGTCCTCCGCTCAATGCAGCCAATGTTCCCAGCTGGGGAAGGGGGAGGTGGGAACCCTCCTGCTTAGGTGGTGCCTTGTACTCCATACAGAGCAGAGGCTGCCTGGGGCTCTGGCATTTCCAGGCTGTTAGGAGAACAAGACAGCATCATGGGCCTAACTGCACAGCCGTTTGAAACCTCTCTTAGGATTTTTTAGTGTGTGGGTGACCGGATTCTCCCCCCATAGAACGGGTTCCTTGTATATTTTAAATCCACCTACATTCAGCGAGGGTTCTGACAGGCAGCCGAGTGGGACTCTGCTGTAAATGAACTGATCACGCACGAGACAAATCCACCATCTGCCCTTAAAAATCTGTGACTCTGTGAACACCAAATCCTTCCGGCTTTGAACACTCTGGGGCCCTGGTTACGGTTCCTAGGTGCTACCGCAATAGAAATGATAAATAATTATTGTACAAACTTCGGGTCAAATCCATCCCTGGTGTAGCTCCATTGAGGTCAGTCTAATCGAACAAGGGATGAGTTTGGCTTGGTGTTTTCTTCCATTAGTACAGGCTACAGCCCCCACCGCTGTACCCGTCCATCACCCTCCCCTCTCCCCAGCTCTGCCAATGCACCTCAGTCCTGATCGGCATCCCCACCGGTCTGCCCCGGTTCAGCTTGGCCAGTGCAACTCAACCGTGATGTGCAGGCTCCCACCTGCTAGTCCAGTGTGGGGTTCCCCACACACAGTTCTGCCAATGCCCCTTCCTCCTGGCATGCAGCACGCTCTGTTATCCTGTCTCGGTAGAACCCCCATTCGCACCGTGTGGGACTTTGGCTCTCCAGTGTCGAGGAGCTATTGGGGTTAGCCTTGGCTCTCAAGCGGGAGTGGCTTTTGAGTGGCCTTGGGTTGAAGTATTATTGGATGTAAGACACGGGAGGTTGTGGAATCCCCGTCATGGGAAGTTTTTGAGAACAGGCGGGACAAACACCTGTCAGGCTTACTTGGCGCAGGGAAGCTGGACTTGATAACCTCTCTCGAGGTCCCTTCCAGCCCGACATTTCTAGGACTCTGTAAATCCCCACCCCCGATTCCTGGTGACAAATAGAGTTTAATGGGAGACCGAGATTCCTGTCTAGTTTACACGTAAAACTTCTTCTGACGTCTGGCCGAAAAGCACTCGTCATCTTGGGGTGGACGTGTTGTCCGATCTGTTGATTGCGTATTAGTTATATTGCTCAATTAGAAATGCCAGTGAGCACTCTGTCGTTGGGTGGGGTCCTGCTTCGTGATCAGAGCCGGAGGTATCCGAGTTATGACGAGAACCCCTGTGTGCCTGCCAGAGACGGTCACACTGTCTGAGCACGGTTAGCAAAAGCACAAACAATCCAACCCAGCACAGAAGATAGAGAATACAGAATGCGCCGAGTGTCCATGTCCTCACGCGGAGGCTTCAAAGGGCTGGGACAGACGATCCGGGCAGGGTTCTATCTCTTACGTGCCAGGAAGAGCCCAATGGGTGGAGCCGTGGGTAGCTCTAACACAGGGCTCTGTGGCCACCATGAGTATTCGTAAGGATGTTTGGCATCCGTGGCCCATATCTAAACTGCCTCGCCCTAATAATGCGACGTGTCTTCTCCTTACAGGCTAGTATATTGTTTCCTGCAGGCTCATTGGCCTAGACGGCAGTTGGTTACCTTGCGGTTGAACATCTCTGCGTGTTCCTATCCTAAAATATCCCACACTAGTATTAGCTGGTGTTTTGCGGTTACCTGCCAGGAGTTTCGTCAGCCTTGTGTATGACACTTTCCGTCTTGTGAGATCCTGGAGCTACTTGTGCTAAAACATCTGCTCCAGCTTTCCTGGGCCTTATGCTTCAACTCTGGCTAAGCTATTGTCTTACAGGCTTTGAGGCTCTGACTGCTTTGGCTTATACCTTTACCTTAACGGGCAAATACTTACACCTATACCCTGCGGATGATATCAGCCTGAAACTCTTTATCCTCTTTACCTGTCCTGCCTTCCCCTTTATGACTTCTTCCCCTTGCCAATAGCAGCGCTGGTCATACACACAGCAGTGAACTGGCAGGTGTGTGTGTGTGTGTGTGTGTGTGTGTGTGTGTGTGTGTGTGTGTGTGCGCCCTCTGCTGGATGGAGGCAGAACTTCCCAATCCTGTGTCATAGATCCTATACTGCTGGCAGCTAATAGAAGATTTTCCTTTAGTTCAGATAGCTTTTGAAGCAGGAGGCTCTGAGTTCGATCTCTGCTGCTTCTGGGATTCCTTTGTGGGCAGCCTAGTGGTCAAGGACTCATTACAGCATTTCTGGAGCATCCCTTCTGTCCCCTCCCGCTCACCAAGGCCTTTGGTCTGCTTTCATCCTGTCCACTGTCTTTGTTTTTCAGTGTCAGGAGGGCATGGGGGCACCACAGATGACCATCTGCATGGTCTTAAGACCAACTCCTGCCTTTGTGTGTGGGGGGGAGCAGTTGTATATGGGGGGGATTTTGCACTGCAGGCAGACAGCTTCAGAGGGGTGCTGGCTTTCATGAGTAACCCCCCGCCCCCCCCCCATCTTAAACCTGTAATTTACTGAGGCACTTTACATTTCAAATCATTAAGGTAGTTTGACTGTCGCCCCAGGGAGGGTCTGGAATGAAAACAAGCTGGTGGTTCTGAACACATGGAAACTGTCTTTAACAAAACCATCCTCCCCCCAGCACCTTGTTCTCGCAACGTAAGTACAGCTTGAGAGTTTGAATCTCAGATAGTTGGGGAGGGGCGATAGAAGTGGATGGGGGTGGGGACCTGCTATACGCTCTGGTGTGAAAGGGGCAGCTCGGATCCGCTTTGCATGATGCTCCCTGGGGAAAAGCGCACTACCATCTTCTCCAGCTTAAGGGA
>NW_024100828.1:0-34036 GCF_016161935.1 Mauremys reevesii
CATATTAATCAGAACTCACCATCCACCCCCACCCACCCCCATCAAATTTAACCCTATGGCAACAAGGGTAAGTAATCGCAGTCACCCTGGCTATTCAGTGAGGGGGGGGGGTTAAACCCACTCAGTTCAACAGGATAAGTCAACTGTATTGTACTCAAACACAGGTCTGATCAGCCTGCTTGTTTTACTGTAAGCACATTTCTTAGGATTTTCCCCCCACCCACAACATACATTTCAGCTTTTGCTGTAAATGGGTCACTTTACACTCAAAACCCACAAGCGCTAGCTTCTCACAAACAATTGATTTCTTATTTAAAAGACATACAGCTCCTTGAAACCAAGCCAAGATGCTTCATTAACACTTTTAGCTCATTTAAGGGCCAAAGGCCTTTGAACAGAAACACAGATAGTCACAAAGCCCTTTTCAATAGGGTTTATTTTAAATTTTACAGCTACCAAGTTTTCTATCGCATGTTTGTCCCCTCACCATTCTCTAGCTGAATCCTTTTAGATTCCTTACAAATAGTCTTTTCCTTAAGCAGGAATCTGTAACTTTTGTGCAGACTAGACGGCCAATATCACGCCGTGTCGTGGATAAATGACCAGCGTTGTGTTTGGATCAGAATCACACGAGGCCCCTTTATTACGAGCATGCCGGGGGCGGGGACCAGCGAATTGGCTTACCCCTGAATAGAGATTTTTCAACAGGTTTTATAGCAAAAACCCCACAATTTGTGGGTCCTTGTTCACATGATTGCCATAACTGGAGAAATGCTGTGCAAGTGAGTGAGTGGAGCCCCTGACTGTGTTTTAAAGAAAATGAACCAGAAGGTGCCTCCAATTTTTCCACTCCAGCTGTAAGCAGGTTATTTTCTTTAAAACACAGTCAGGGGCTCCACTCAACTGCACAGCATTGAACAAGGTCCCCCCTTGCACTAAATGTTCTTGGCTTAGGCACAGACATTGCACAGCAGAACCTCTGGCAATCACTGTGTTTAATCAGCTTTCCAAACCCAGCTCAGCACATAGGCCCCAGAGCTTGTGGTTTATATCCACTGAAGTCCAAGGCACTCAGTCGTGGGGCTGTTGGCCTGGCGCATCTATGACACGGCCCTCGCAATCTTCACAAAGCTTTTCCCTCAGGCAGTGCTTAAGGGCAGCATAAATAGCAATGCGTACAATAGTCTGCGTGACTTTTTTACGCTCACAACGTGGCACTGGCTCAGTTAGTTCTATGCCAAGCCTCCTCCGAAACCCCTCATGGCCATCATCCTCAGAGTCCTCTTCAACAATTTGTATCGGCATTGAGCAAAACCGAGGTGGGCCCAGTTCATCTTCCCTGCTTGATGCAATGCTGTCCAGGGCTTCCAGGCTGTCTAGAAAGGCATTGTCGAGCTGTTGAGAGATTTTCAGAACAGAAACAGTGTAAGCGCCACAGTGTTTGTTTTTAGATTTACACAACTCCTGGTTCCTTACCCGTTAAGAAGCGATTGCTTCTTAATCATTCATTTACCTGTGTGACATCTTTACCATTCACCTTGTCCACCGGTGACTCCCCCCAGCCTCAATCGCATTCCACCTCTAAGTGGATGGACAAAGAGAGGTCACCATGCTCATTGGGGTGTCTCACAAGCAGTTGGGTTTGGGGTTCTGGTTCAGTTTATCCATCAATGGCTGGGCCGAAGGGGCTCCTCGGTCACTCCCTCCTCCTCCTCCTCCTCGGCACTGTCGCTGATGTAGCGCTTTCTCCGTGGATAGTCAAAGACCCTTGGGATGAAGACAGTCTGAAGTTCTCACGGGGATGGTGAAGGAGTCCAGGTTTCCTCTCAGCAGCCTTCCCACGATTTCTAAACCATGTGTCCTTGGTAAGAAATGGCCTCATCTGTCCGGCGGTGTGACTTAAGGGGTAATGTTGCTGCACTCTGATTGGCAGAGGGCCTTGGGAGGAGTTCTTAGTGGGGTCATACGGCCCACTTCCGGACGGGTCACCCTGCCCCGGAATTCTCCCTGATTGGTCAAAATCTCCTCTTAGGGCAGTCCTATCAGGTCAAACCCATCCTAATTGGTAGATGGCGGTCGGAGGAGTTCTTAGAGGGGTCACACGACCCACTTCTGGATGGGTCACCCCACCTCGGAACTCACCCTGACTGGTCAAATCTCCTCTCAGGGTGGTCCTTCTGGGATGAAACCCATCCTGATTGGTAGAGAGTGGTGGGAGGAGTTCTTAGAGGGGTCACATGACACACCTTGCTTCCAGTCATGTGGCCACCTTGACCCCGGAGTTAAACCCCCCCATGGGGCGGGACTTCCGGTGACAGGTGGGAGAGACTAAGGGGTCAACGGGTAGGGCTTGGGAGGGTCAAGGGGAGGGGTTAGGGTTTGATTGATGGTGGCGTTCTGATAAATACCAAGATTACATGGATAACGTGGAAAGAAATGTGGACTCGTTACCTCTGCACCGGGACTATGACTGCCCTATTGACCTACCACCTTGGTTGAAAGCTGCTTTTCCCTGTATTTATGCATTGTTGGGACCAGAATTAGTGGATCTCCCTGCGTGCAGTCATGAAAACCGGTCCTAAGAGCAGGCCCTTTTGGGGAAGAAGAAATGTGGGACTCTGCTACGCCTCTCTTTAGACAATCAGCTCCTGAACAAAGTGATCATTTGAAACCATGACCCTCTGCTGCGAATCCCACAATTGTTGGCTCACAGGAAATCTGCAAAGGGTTTCATCAAACTTCATCTGCAAGGATTTCCAATCTAACCCTCGTTTGGCCAAGAGACAAATTGAAGACAGATTTCAAAACAGACGATGGACATTTTAACGGTCTGATATGCTAGTTGAGCTAACTAAGGGTCCCCTGACCTTGAAACACTTCATCAGTGATGTATTTGGGGACAGTGTCATCTATTCGGGTGAAATATGTCTCTTTTTGGAGAACCCAGAGCAGCACACGCAGCACATCCGAACCTGGAGAGGTTTCGGCAGCATGGTCTCAACACAGAATTGGAAAAGCGGAACCTCCAGCCAACTCTCCACAGAGTTTTGGGGGTACATCCTCTCCCCAGAAGATGTTACCATTAATGCAAATAAGGTGGAAGCCATTGATAAATGGGGCGAAGTTGGAAGTCCTCAAGAAGTGCCTAGACTTCACTCATCCTGTGAAATCGAGACGTGCCGGCTCTCAGTGATGCTTAGACAGAAAACCACGCACCCCACACAGAGGTTGGAACCACCCACTGCCCAGTTGTCCTGAGGAGCCATGATGTCTCCAGGAGCTGGGTAAAGGGCACAGGGATCAGCCTCTCAAAGGTAGGGGAGGGTTGTGTGAGGAGAGGGTCTAAGAGAGGAGGATCATGGGCTAGGCTCTGTATTTGGGCTTGGCAGGGATCAAGAGAAGGGAGAGGGCTGTTAGAGGGCAATGCGAGGTGGGAGGGGGGTTGGAGATGGGGGCAAGGCCTGAAAAGTTCAGCTGCTTTAGATCAACTGTGCCAGAGAATCACTGGTTGAAGTGACTGAAAGCTCTGAGCTGGGGCTGGCCAAAATCCTCCTCCTCAGATGGGAACATCCCAAAAGTCTGTAGAAGCTCAGCCTCTGAGGTGAACATTGTGGCCCTAACCTCTCTCTGCTCTATACCTCACAGGATTCCAGCCAGCTGTTCCAATGCAGGAGGAAAACTGTGCCACCGAAGTCTCCCAGCACCTGGTCAGTGAAGTGCCACTTAACCCCGCTGTGATGCACAGACCTTGCCCTGGCTGGCTGCACAGGGCTGAATTTCACCCCGTCAGAGCGTAAGGAAATAATTGTCTGAAAGCCTTTTTCTTTTTGGATGTCTGTCTAGTGGGAAAGAACCATGGGGATTTTTAGCCTGTTTTGCCCCCATGCCTGGTGCTTCAATGATGCAGAGATGTGCTGATGCATTGGTTGATTTCCCCACCTTTTAATCTACTCTCTTCTTCTCTTTTAACAGGTATTCTAAGGGTCCCCCGTGCATCATATGGGCATTCTTGAGTGTGCAGATTGCATCAGACCTGCACCTGAATAATTAATAGTGACTGAAATATGCAGACACTAAAGTTCTGCAGCCAAATTCTCAGAAACCTTCCTCTTCAATGTAAGATCAGGATTTTGGTTTAAATTTATTTTTATTTTAAAAAAATTGCTAAGCAGATGCTACACTGTAAGAAGAGGAAAGAGAATCAAAAACTGAAAGATTGTTACTAAAACCAGTGAACAACTGCAGAGAATGGAGACCCGGCAAAGCAGACAAATGAATACTGTGAGTAAATAACCTGAAAGCAAATGGGGAAGAAAACCTCATCTGGGTAATTGTGGCTCTTGGGGCAAAAATCGGGTTCCTGGTACGTAGCCTGGCT
Organism: Mauremys reevesii; assembly: GCF_016161935.1. Lineage (NCBI taxonomy): Eukaryota > Metazoa > Chordata > Testudines > Geoemydidae > Mauremys > Mauremys reevesii. Next base: position 4,379 of record NW_024100828.1, read on the forward strand.
GAGATCATCCCTTTTACCTGAATCCCAGACCTGGAATTCCAATGTCATTCTCTGTGTGGTGTCCTTATTTTATTCCTAGGGAAAGGATCCCCAAAGGAGGTGTAAGGATCCGGGACTCTAGTGTCTGCCAGAAGCTTCAGCCACCTTCACAGGTAGAAGTCACTGGCTTTCCTACAATGCCGCTAGTGCTCTTCCTGCTCTCCAGATCTGCTCCCTCCAGCAGGACAGAGACACCCCTTAACTCCCCGAGTCCTGATTTCCTGCCATTCAAGGGGCTGAGGGTTTGCATTGCCCCCACCCCAACCATCTGAGACTTTTCCTATGGGACTCTCCTAGAGCAGGGAGAAATCTGTTCTTTCATTAGAACCAGTCTGCTCAGTAAATCCACCCACACTGACCTCATCTCAGATGCTTTGTTTATCCAAGATTAGTGGTATCTTAGGAAAACCCTTAGTGTGTTGGGGTGTGAGGTGGAGCAGGGGATGCAGGAGCACCAGCAGATTCCCCTGAAGAACACCACCCTGTCTTTCTCTGGTCAGGTTAGAGCTCACCGTCCATTGCGGAGGTGAAGACCGGATGGGAGCTGCTGGATTGACCTTGATGTGCCATGTCAGGACCTACATCTCAGGGGTGGCCAGCAGCAGATGTAACACGTGTGTCCAGGAATGGGCTAAATAACCTACATTGAGAGGTAAGTAAAATCATGACCACATGTAGACATCACAGGAATTGATGGGGATTGACCCAGGGTTCTTCAGCACAAGCCCCTCTCACTCACTGTCAACAAATCCAGCTCCACCCACTAGACCACACCCCATTCCAGAGCCCCAGAACCCAGGAGCCCTGATTCTCAGACCCAGGACTCACATCACAAGGCCAAACCTCCTCCCATTATGGGCGCTGCAGAAGGGACCATTGGCAAAAAAATACCCTCTGCATTCCCTCTGTCAGAGACTGCGGCCACGGGTGACAAGTGAATGAGCTGAGATCTCCCCTGTGGGAATACGAGGGGCTGCACATTTGGGGTTTCACAGGGATGGCCTCTGGCAGCCATTGACAGAGTGTTCCTGGCAGGAGATTTTCCATCTCTTACAAAGGGTTTCTGTTCCCACAGATCTCAGCCGCTCAGCAGAATGCGGGAGAGCCGAGTGCTGATGGGCTAGAGGGTCCCAGAAGTCGCTGTGCAGCAGGGGCAGTGTCTGCAGTCACCGTGGGCCACACCCTGCGCTCCAGACAATCCAGGCTGGTTCCCTGTATTGCAAAGGGGACTTTGGCTTGGGGAATTGGTGCTGGTGCCTGTGTCCACAACTGGGATGTTTTTCTGAGGCTACTCCATGGTCCATGAAGCGCCATGAAAGCAAGAGGAGAATGGACTTTAGAGAGAGAGACGGGACCTCTGCGGAGCTGCTGCAGTCAAACATCCACAGCCAGAAGAGAGACGATGGGAAACACGCTTCACTGGCTGGCCACAGCCGCAGCAGCTGTCTCTGAAAGCTCTGCTCATGCTCCAGCCAACAGAGGCAGGACGAAGAGCCACACAGGGAGAGCCTGGGTTGCAATTAGCAAGTCGCAGTTTTTTCAGTGGATTATGCTGCCCAGACCGTCTATTTCCTGCAATGTGCACATCCAGCCTCCCTAGCTGACCTCAATGGGAGTTAGGTTCTCCGTGCCCACAGGACAGGGCTGGCCTTACCATGAGGCGAACTGAGGTGGCTGCCGCAGGTGCCAAACTGTGGCAGGGCACCACTAGGACCCAGAGCGTAGAAAATTGTGTCTGGTGCTGGTGCATATGTTTTCTCTCTGCTGTAGATGCACAGAGATGGTGGAGTGCTGTGCTGGAGGAAGGGGGCACAAGAGACATAACAGGCAGGCAGGAGAAAAGGGGAGAGGGAATAACAGAAAGCAGCAGGAGCTGCAGGGAGAGAGAGGAGGAGGAGCCTCTAATGTTCCTCTCGAGCACCCCCAGGAGTCTGGACTAACACCAGCTTGTCAGGGAGCTTCCTATTTCCTGCTGCTTCCCTGAACCCGCTTGAGGAGAACAGGCAGTCAACTGAAGTAGTAGGAGCCGAGTAGGCCCTTAAGATGCTGATATCTTCCCTCATTCAGACCCTGCTACCAGCCCGCTTATTTGTCCCCTGCCACTCTAGCTGGCACAGAACAGCAGTCATGAGTGAAAGAAGAAAACCCCCCTGTGAGGCAGCATTCAGAAAAAGAAAGAAAGCAAAGGAAGCTTTTCTGTCTAAGCAGGAAGGAGCTCTCCTGAGATACATAGACAAAAATGTTCATGGTGAGCCTTCTGGCCCCAGTGAGGATGTGAGTGGTGAGGAGATGCCTGATCTTCCAGGTAGTCAGAGTGCAGGAGACCTGGCAGCTACTGCAGCATCCATATCTCCATCTCAGATGGATGTAACCATGCACATTCCTGAAGAAAAGTATAGCTCAGAGAAGAGTGTGGTGGAGGCACAAGAAACAGCTGCTGCTGAGTTCAGTTCCTTAAATCTAGATGATCCAGGACTGTGGACCCACTTGAGCAGTAGCCTGAGGGACTTCCTTGTACTGCCTGGGCCACAGCAAGTGAAAAACTTCACATTCCCCAAAGACAATGAAAATAGAAGTTTCCATCCAACACATTCCTGGTGTGAAATCCCCAATGGTGACAAAGTGGAGAGGCCATGGCTTATGAACTCAAAAACCCAGAATACTGCATACTGTTTTGTTGCAAACTCTTCTAGTCTAATGTTCCAGCCACACTGAGTTCTACAGGAACAAAGGACTGGACAAATCTGGCTAGAAATATGGCATGCCACGAGAAGGCAGCAAATCAGCAGAGAGCATTCCACAGGTGGAAAGAGCTTGAGATGAGCCTAAGGTTAAAGGCCACCAGAGATGATGAGCATCAAGAGAAGATTGCATCAGAGTTCTGAAAAGGTTTTTTGCCATTGTGAGGGCTTGCTACCCAAAACCTAGCACTGCGCGGCACTTCAGATCAGCTGCATGTGCCAAACAATGGAAACTTCTGCATAGAACCTCCTCACCACACAAGTTCCCCAACCCACCACCCTTTCTTTAATCATAATAATAATTCATAATAAATAAATGACTATTCATCAGAAGAAAGAAAGAACATTCTAGTTCTTACATCTCCTGCTTTCTTTGTATGTGTCAGTCTTCCTTAGATCATAGGGGCTTTGTATCAGGGAGTGTCCTTACTTTCCCTGTCTCGTAAAGCGCACACTAGTGACACTGACCAGATAAAAATGGAGACATCACATGCACACAAAATAACCTAGCCCTTTGTTATGGAGACTGTTCTCCTCAGTAAAGCACGCTATAAACATTAGGAAATGCACAGAGGACTAAAGGCTGCAAAGTGAAGCACTCTCAAGTTAGGAAATACCAGAATGAGCATTGCCTGTGCAACATTAACTCTGCAAGAAATGAGGCAGGGATCCTACAGGCCAAAGACTCCTTCAATACACAGCCCCAGAGCATAAACCCCTGTGCACTGAATAAGAAAGGGGTCCCGTGGGAAAAAAATACTATGGGATCATGTCATTAAAGCCTGCATCATCCTGCAAATGCACAAGAGGACGGAATTGAGGGTGCCAGGGCAACACTTCTTTGGACATTTGCTAACCTGAGAATGCTTCACTTTGTAACCTTTCCATCCTGTTTAAAAGCCTTGACTTTGTATTTCCTAATGATTTTATTGATGAAAGCAAATGTGAGTAACATTAAATGAAGGGTTTTTGTTTGTTAATTTCCTTTTTTTTTTAATAGAAAGAAAATCTTTCATCTCTGTGCTGTGTAACGGGATGACCCCCCCTCCTGCTCCAGCCTGGAAGGGGTTGGAAAAGCCCTGCAGAGGGCTGGGCAAGGTAAAACCCTGGCTGATTGGGGGAAGTGGCTGCAGCTGGGGCCATGCCCCAAACTGAGCGACAGGGCCTTATAAGAAGGCCAGGGACACTGAAAGGATCAGTCTCTCTCTCGCTCTTGCTTGAAGGGCCTGGGTGGAGCTGGGCTGGGGAGCTCCTGCCTGGAAAGCCCCAGGCTGTGGCCTAGCATAAGGCCAAGAGGTCCTGGGGGTTGCAGAGGGCAGCCCAGGGGTAGGCCAAGGCAGCAGGTCCAGACCCTCCTTGCTGGTGATGAGTGGCTGATCCTGCAGCCTGCCCCAGGGCGTGGGGCTGAGCGATGACTGGCAGTAGCTGTATACTGATGTGAGGTGGGGATAGTGGGTTGGAGGTTCCCCAAGGAGGGGAGACCCTGAGACTGAGGGGTTACTGCCAGGCAGGGCCAGCTCCAGACACCAGCCTACCAAGCAAGTGCTTGGGCCGCATCTTGGGACCGGGCAGCACTGAGGGGGGAGGGTTGTTTTTGTTTTGGTTTGGCCGGGCGGCACTGGGGGGAGGCGGGGCTTGGGAGATGTGGTGCCATGCTGGGGGCGGGACTTGAGCAGCGTGGCGCTCGGCTGGGGCAGGCTTCAGTGGCACGGCGCTGGCGGGTGCGGGGGACTTGGGTGGTGCGATGCAATGCTCGGGGCGGGGACTTGGGCGGTGTGGCGCTCGGGGCGGGGCGGCGCGATGCTCGAGGCAGGCGGCGCTCTTTGTTTCGCAGGATGGCAAAAATGTTAGAGCTGGCCTGGCCACGAGACTTCAGCGCTCGGCCGGGAGCGGGACCGCGAGGTTGAGGGCTCCAGCAGGAGAGTGGGACTGGGGTTGAGGTGCTCCGGCTGGGGAGGCGGGCGGCGGAGTTGTGGGGCTCCGGCTGGGAGAGTGGGACCGCGGGGTTGCGGTGCTCTGGCCGCAGTGGTGGGGCAACAGGACTTCCGCGCTCGGCCGGGCGAGCGGGACCGTGGGACTTGCTGCGCTCCAGCACGGGGAGTGGGACGGCAGGGTCCCTGGGTTCTGCTGGGGGAGCGGGGCTGCAGGATTGTATAGTTGAGATTATTTTTTCCAACGTGCATCGCTTTGCATTTGTCAATGCTGAATTTCATCTGCCATTTTGTTGCCCAGTCACTCAGTTTTGTGAGATCCCTCTGTAACTCCTGGCAGTGTAATTTGAACTTAACTATCTTGAATAATTTTGTATCATCTGGAAATTTTGCCACTTCACTGTTCATCCCCTTTTCCAGATTATTGATGAATATGTTGAACAACACAGATCTCTGTACAGATTTTTGAGGAACCCTGCTGCTCACCTGTCTCCATTGTGAAAAAAAACCTGATTGTTTATTCCTACTCTTGTTTCCCATCTTTCAACCAGTTACTGATCTATGAAAGAACCTTCCCTCTTAGTTCAGGGCTAGTTAGTTTCCTTAAGAGCATTTGGTGAGGGACATTGTCAAAGGCTTTCTGAAAATCCAAATACACTGTATCCACTGGATCCGCTTTATTCATGGGCTTATTGACTCCCTCAGAGAATTCTCATACATTGGTGAGGCCTGACTTCTGTTTACAAAAGCCATTGACTCTTTCCCAGCAAATCATGTTTATCTATGTGTCTGATAATTCTGTTTTTTTACAATAGTTCCTTCCAAATTGGCCTATAATTGCAGGGTTGCCTCTAGAGACCTTTTTGAAAAATTTGCATTACATTATCTGCCTGACAGAATAATCCTTGGGTTGTAGAAAGCAGGTATAGCGAACTCCATACTATCCTCCTGCCTCCATGTAGGGGGTGTGGAGAAGCATGGAGATCTATGTCTGGGGCAGAGTGCATGGTGTGCCACCTATCCTAGGCCAGCACAGCATCTGGGCTAACCTAGGCCTGTGAGGAGTGGGTGTGAGGAGCCTGTGCAGCACTGAGAGCTGAGATCAGGCTGCTTCCATGGAGAGATTCTGTGAGCTGGATTTTGCGGCCCCTGCTACCTGTGAGTGCTGAGTAGCCCCACAGCGATCAATAGAACTGTTCGTGTCAGTCATCGCTCCCCACCCTGAGCAAAGTCTGCACAATCCAGCCCTTTACGTGCAGAAAGGACATTGCTGTCCCGGCCCAGAGCTCGCACGCAGGGTGACTGGGGTGTGGGGGGAGCAGTCTAGGCTACAGACTGCACCAGTGCTTCTCCTCCCCTCCCCCAAGTGAAACACACCCACTGGCAGTAAGTTCTGGCAGGGCAGTGACAATGACACAGATCCTGTGGGCTCTGGCAGGCAGCTGGGAAAGACCCCAGTGGTGGGCAGCACAGTGACAGGGACTGTGGGCTCAGGCTTCATGTCTGCAGAGAGAATTAGCATGTCCTTTTCTCTCCTTATTTTCCCCATGGGTTCACCCATGTTGCATTAACTACAGGAATGCGGGCAGAGCTGAATGCTGTGAAAAAGATAAAACCCAATCTAGACATAGAATTATAGACAAGGTATCGAGTGGGAGCCACTGCACCAACACGGCTCTGGCCTGGCTGCCCTGCCACTAGCTGGGTCAGCAGCCAGGAACAGATGAGAACCTGGCCCTCCTAAGAGGGATCCCACCATTCCGAGACTCCATCATCCTGGGATCCAATGTGGAATTATGATTCTGTCCCAATCGCTCAGTCACTCTTTGTTGTATGTTTCTTCCTCCCACCCTTCCAGTTTTACACAATCCCACAGCTATTGATGGCTTTCTGTGTCCATCTCAACATTTATTTATGCCAGATGTTCGTTTCTTTGTCAGTTTGGCTGGAGTCCAACCTAGCTCATGAATCAAGAACTGATGCTGTACTTCAGAGTTTGTATTTCTTGCCAAAGTTTGTTCTGTTCTTGTGCACAAGAATTTTCCCATTGTCCAAGGCTGGGGGAGTCCTCAAGGATGCTTCCCAGCCCACTTTCTCAGGGTCCCAGTTTCTTATTCATTATGGTCAAAAGCTTGCGCAGGCAGAATGATAGTTTGGGCAGCTAAAGAGGGTTCATTTACCCTTCTCTGGGTGCTCATGGCTTTATCAGAAATGTGCTGTAGGTGGCCACAAAGAACTGTGAAGATTCATTTGGGAGTGGAAAATAAAGAAGCAGGACAGGAGATGATTAATGGCCAATCACCCAGTTGCATGTGCCTGGACAGATGCTGCTGGCTGTTCTAATTATGCCTGGTGCACGATTAATTTAGCAGGCACAAGTGAAGACATTTACTTCTGTCATAAACAGATAGTTAAGGGTTAATGTCTCTTTTACCTGTAAAGGGTTAAAAAGCTCAGTAAACCTGGCTGACACCTGACCAGAGGACCAATAAGGGGACAAGATACTTTCAAATCTTGGTGGAGGGAAGTCTTTTTTGTTTGTGTTCTTTGTTTTAGGGGTTGTTCGCTCTCGGGACATGAGAGGGACCAGACATCCATCAGGCTCTCCAAATCTTTCTGAATCAGTCTCATGTTTCACATGTGTAAGTACCTAGTCAGGAAGGCATGTTAGTCTTATGTTTGTTTTCTCAATCTGTAAATGTTTCTTTTGCTGGAAGGATTTTTACCTGTTTGCTGTAACTTTAAACCTGAGGCTAGAGGATTTCTCTGGCTATATACATTTAAATACCCTGTAAGCATTTCCCATCCTGATTTTACAGAGATAAGTTTTACCTTTTCTTTTCTTTAATTAAAAGCTTTCTTTTTAAGAACCTGATTGATTTTTCTTTGTTTTAAGATCCAAGGAGTTTGGATCTGTGTGAAGCCTCTCAAGGCAACCCAGGGAGGGGAAAGTCTGGGGGGAAAAGGATGGGGGAATGGTTAATTTCTCCTTGTGTTAAGATCTAAAGGATTTAGATTTGTGTTCCCCAGGGAAGGTTTTGGGGGGGAATGGAAAGTGTACCAAAACACTATATTTTTGGTTGGTGGCAGCGCTATCAGATCTAAGCTAGGAATTAAGCTTAGAAGGGTATATGCAGGTCCCCACCTTTTGGACGCTAAAGTTCAGAGTGGGGAGAAACCTTGACAACTTCATAGCCACTCACTTGCTCTCACAGCTACAGAGCCACAGACCCTAATGCGCATTGATTAAAATACCCCCAAACACACACTTTGGGTCTGAGTGAAACACATAGAGCTGAGGTGTGCTTGGCCTGGGCAGAAGATGAACCTGAGCTTTATCTGGCTCTGAGCAAAATAGAGTTAGAAGAAAATATACATTTTAAAAGCAGGTCATGTGGGAGAGGAGGGCTGGAGATAGTAGGGGCTGTGGCCCAAGAGCCACTTGACTAAATGAGTCCAAGTTTCAACCAACAACTCCACCTAGCAATTTTCAGGCCAATCTGCTACTGCACATGGATTTTTAAATGCTTGGAAAAATCAGCTGTAAACTGCAACACAGGCTTAGCTATGGGGCAGCTCTTTTCCCTCCATAACTGAAAAGGGGCCTCTGGGAGAATCCTAAACTACGTTACAAAGGGTGACTATAGGTGAAGAGCCATTACACACCCAGTGGGCACTTGTGCAGCATTCCCACACCATACGATTGTGTAAACAGAAATTTGGAAAGTCTTGAAAATAATCCTGGGAGTGAGGAAATTGTAGGGATAGTCCAAGAACTATTGGAGAAGTTATTGGCCATGAAATCTGAGCATTCTATGCATGCAGAGACAGAATGCGATAGGCCCTGTCTGCCTCAGGTGTTGCTTGGTGACTGATAATGCTTAGCTGAAGAGTAACTAGCAATGAGAGTGCCAAGAAGGTGTCACCCACCTGTTTCCTTATGCTCCTTGTCTCTTCTTGGCCTCTGGGGTTACCAAGTATGTTTGTCTTGTGATTAAAAAATGTTTCTTCACTCTGAGGAGCCTACACTGGATTTTTTAGTGTATGAATTCATAGCAATTGAAGCAGGCCATGCAGTAGATTATCCTGCTAATCCTGGATTGGTTTATATGGTAATTCCTCTGTTGCGAGGCAAGTACAAATTCTGCCCTCAGTTACATCTGTGTAATGCCTCGGATGCAAAGAAGTTATGCCTGGACAAGACCCATGATCTTCCTGCCAGTGCAGGGTTGTTCCTGCAAAAGCCAAAGGGGCTGCACAGGGGTAACTCAAGGTGGAATTTGACCCTAACACACTCTGTGTGATTCTCCCCTGCACGGCCCCATCCTCAGACAACTGCGTTTCAGCAAAGCTGGTGTGACGAGCCTATTAAACCTTACTAAGGAATTTCACTCACTCTGTAGGCCTAATACTGCTGCCATTGGAGTCAATGCACATCTCATTGACTGCAGAGGGACAGGAATGGGCTGTAACAGGTGTGTGTGTGCAAAATTCAAACTGGCTTAACAAACTGTTGTGGTCTTATTTAGCCCTTCCTTGCTACACCTGCAGAAGGAGTGAGGCTTGGAGGAAGGGTTAAAAGGGGATTGCCCAGCTAAGGTAAGAGCTGGCTGAGAGGGAGCCTAAACCCCTTGCTCCCAGAGTGAGAGAAGTCTGCCCGGGCCCAGGACCTGACTAGAGATAGCTGCCTGCCAAAGCCTCGCTGAGGGAAGGGAGGCCTCCTGTGGGGCTAGTGTTCGATTGTTACCAGTGACTTGCCTGTGGGTGCTGAGCAGGCTGCAGGTGCCCCTCCTCATGTAACAGCCAAACACAGAGCTGACTAGGGACCCAACAGTGCTCTGTAGCAACAACTTGAGCAACCAGGTCACCCCAGCTTTGTAGGTCTGAACCAAAGCCCACCAAAGTCGAACTGAGTCTTTCCATTGATGTTAATGGGAGTTGAATTCAGTCATATGTGACAAAGGTACCTCAGGAGCAGGGGCGGCTCTAGAGCCCAGTGGGGCAAGCACCCGCCTGGGGCGGCCCTTTCCCAGGGGGGCGGCAGGCTGGGCCGGTGGACCTGCCGCAGTCATGCCTGCGGGAGGTCCACGGGCCCGGGGCGACGGACCTGCCGCGGGCATGACTGCGGAGGGTCCGCTGGTCCCGCGGCTCGGCTGGACCTCCCGAGGCATGACTGCGGCAGCTCAACCGGAGCCGCCGGACCAGCGAACCGTCCGCAGCTGCGTGGGAGGTCCAGCTGAGCAGCGCGACCAGCGGACCCTCCGCAGTCATGCCCGCGGCAGGTCCGCTGCTCCCGCGGCTCGGGGGCGCCTCCCGGGCATGATTGCTTGGGGCGGCCAAATTTGTAGAGCCGCCCCTGCTCAGGAGTAACCTTCAAGTCACACCTGCATCAGTCTCTTCTTAGGATGTGACTGGGCTGGTTCGGCGCTTACTTTGAAGATGGTGTTTTCCTCTGACTCTAAAGCAGAAGCCAGGGTGAGTCGGGGTGTGATGGTCTCGATCTTGGGCTGTGAGAGAACATCCCCATCCCCAGAGTGTCCCATGTTCTATGCAGTCAGGTTCCTCTTCCAAACAGAGCATGTGGCAACACCAGAAGATAGGAGATCCTAGCTGCATTTTGTAATGGTTACAGAGTAGGGTGACCAGACAGCAAGTGTGAAAAATCAGGACAGAGGGTGGGAGGTAATATGAGTCTATATAAGAAAAAGACCCAAAAATCGGGACTGTCCCTATAAAATTGGGACATCTGGTAACCCTATTACAGAGTGTGCCCTGTTCCATGGCTGCCCCTCTCCCTGCGCACCCTGCTGTGATCTGTGTCCCTTTTTGTGCTCCCCCACCCCCATGGCCCTTTTTTGTAAATGATTGTTGCCCGGCCTGTGGTCGGCAATGGGAACATCTTTGCCTTTGTGTGATATGGCAGGTCACCCCAGGATCCTGTTTCATTGCAGGCAGCATGTGACAATCACTGAGTGGTGCAGACAGGAGATGTGGAGAGAGCAGAGAGTGGCCAAAGCAGCTGACTGGATTAACGGGTGAAGTGGGGCCCCTCGAGAACTGGCTGGGATTTATCAGGAGGGGAGTGACGTTTTCACAGGGCACAATGTGAATACTGCACGGTGCAGATGTAGGGGTTTTCCACTGCATGTGCCATGGCAGTCAAAGCTTTTGCAGAGAGAGACATTTCCCCTGCCTACTTTTTCAGCATTTGCCTTAGGAGCTGCTTGGGCTGGTTCTTGCTTGAAGCCAGCAGATCCCTCTCACCCCTGGTCTACTCTCATGTTCCCCATGTAGCAGTAACAGGGCCCTCAGTTCAGGGATTATAACATCCCTTCCCACTGCACCCGAGGCAGCGAATGAACAGAGGGAGTGCGGGGTGTTTGCAGGGCCCACATCTTTGGCTCTTTCTGATCCCCAAAGGGCTTCTGTCTGCACTTATGTATTTCTGGTGTGAAACCCACTGGAGAATCAGGATGGCTCAATTTAGGGGGTTGGCTCCATGAGAGAATGCTACAAGGTTAATTTAAACCAGATTTCAGAGAGGCTGGAATGCAGGATGATGGGTAAGTCTGATGATGAAGGGCTGGACTGGGAGTTGAGACTATTGGGTTCAGTTCCTTCCTCTACCAGTGCGACCTTGGTCAAGTCACTTTGGCTGAGGTCCATGAAGATATTCAGGATCCAAATTTCCATGGTAATCAATGGATCTGGGCATTAGTCCATCTGTGCTTCAGTTCCTAATTTGTAAAGGAGGATCCTACTGCCCTACCTCACAGGGGTGTTGGATGAGAAACCAATAAAAATATTGTGAGTTGCTCAGATACTAGGTGGACCTGCTAACATTTGCAAGCAGAGAACCAGTAGTTTCCATTTATAGATATGCGTAAATATGTCAGGGGCCTCACGACCCGCAGCTTCCGCCATTTGCCTCTCACCCCTCAGTCCTCCCATGTGTCTCTGCTGCCTCATGGTACCCATACCTGCCTGGCCCCCTCCATTTACCTGTTACAGCTCATGTGCTTCTGCTGCCCCCTCCCATTCTGTCCTTCAGCCACGTGTCTTTGCAGCCGCGTGCTGGGGGAGGTGTGGAGCAGCACTGCCCCAGGGTGAGGTCAGGGAGCAATTCTGGGTTTGCAGGAGGAGCATCACCTTCATATTGGTGCACATAATAAAATGCATGTGGTGGGGCTGGGGATGAGGAGTTTGGGGTACGGGAGAAGGCTCAGGCCTGGGGCAGGGTGCGGGGGGTGAGGGCTCTGGTTAGGGGTGAAGGCTCTGGGGTGTGCTTGGAATGAGGGGCTTGGGGTGCGGGAGGAGGCTCCAGGCTGGGGCAGAGGTTGGGGTGCAGGCTTGGGGGTGGAGCCAGGGATGAGGGGTTTGGGGTGCAGGCTGCCTCAGGGCTGCAGTGGGGAGAGAGGACTTCCCCCAGCCCTCTCTCATCGCACTAGCTCGGGGCCAGGGGAGAGGTGCCTCTTCCCCACCATGGTAGCTCCAGAAGGGCCGGGCCAAGGGAGGGGCTCCTCTTCCCCGGCCTTGGCAAATCCGGAGCTGGTCCATGCTGGGGGAGAGGCATCTCCCCGCTGCAGCCCTGAGCCCCTGCCTGGGGCTTAATAGGCAGCTGCATGGCCATGCATCTAAGGCCTGGTCTACACTAGGGGGGGGTTCGAACTAACGTATGCAAGTTCAGCTACGCGAATAGCGTAGCTGAACTCAATACCTAGTTTGAAATGCTACCGATCCTCACGCGCGGGATCGAAGTCCGCGGCTCCCCGTCGACTCCGCCACGCCCGTTTGCGGTGGTGGAGTTCAGTCGGCAGAACGCGTTCGGAGTTCGATATATCGCGTCTAGATGAGGCGCGATATATCGAACTCGAAAATCGATGCTACCACGCCGACCTGGCGGGTAGTATGGACGTACCTTTAGAGGGAACTTAGGTTGCAACACCCCATCAGAACACCCAGGAGGAAAATGAATAATTTTCTATTCAGTGGTTTGTGCTGAATGAGGCCTGGGGCCACACATTGAGTCAGCAGGACAAAAACACAAAAGAACAGCTTACAAGAAGTGGAAGATTGGACAAATAACCAGGGAGGAGTATAAAAGTATTGTTCAGGCATGCAGGTGTGAAATCAGGAAGGCCAAATCACACTTGGAGTTGCAGCTAGCCGGAGATGTTAGGAGTAACAAGAAGGGTTTCTTTAGGTATGTTAGCAACAGGAAGAAAGTCAAGGACAGTGTGGGCCCCTTGCTGAATGAGGAGGAACCTAGTGACAGAGGATGTGGAGAAAGCTAGTGTACTCAATGCTTTTTGCCTCTGTCTTCACAGACAAGGTCAGTTCCCAGACAGCTGCACTCTGCAGCACGGTATGGGGAGGAGGTGACCAGCTCTCTGTGGAGAAAGAAGTAGTTCAGGGCTATTTAGGAAAGCTGGACGAGCACAAGTCCATGGGGCCGGATGCGCTGCATCCGAGGGTGCTAAAGGAGTTGGCCGATGAGATTGCAGAGCCATTGGCCATTATCTTGAAAAATCATGGCGATCGGGGGAGGTCCCGGATGACTGGAAAAAAGCTAATGTAGTGCCCATCTTTAAAAAAGGGAAGAAGGAAGATCCAGGGAACTACAGGCCAGTCAGTCTCACCTCGGTCCCTGGAAAAATCATGGAACAGGTCCTCAAGGAATCAATCCTGAACCACTTAAAGGAGGGGAAAGTGATCAGGAACAGTCAGCATGGATTCACCAAGGGCAAGTCATGCCTGACTAACCTAATTGCCTTCTATGACGAGATAACCGTCTCTGTGGATGAGGGGAAAGCAGTGGATGTACTATTTCTGGACGTTAGCAAAGCTTTTGATACAGTCTCCCACAGTATTCTTGCCAGCAAGTTAAAGAAGTCTGGGCTGGATGAATGGACGGTAAGGTGGATAGAAAACTGGCTAGATGGTCGGGCTCAATGGGTAGTGATCAATGGTTCCATGTCTAGTTGGCAGCCGGTATCAAGTGGAGTGCCCCAAGGGTCGGTGCTGGGGCGGTTTTATTCAATATCTTCATTAACAATCTGGAGGATGGTGTGGACTGCACCCTTAGCAAGTTTGCAGATGACACTAAACTGGGAGGAGTGGTTGATACGCTGGAGGGTAGGGCTAGGATACAGAGGACCTAGACAAATTAGAGGATTGGGCCAAAAGAAATATGATGAGCTTCCAAGGCAAGTGCAGAGTCCTGCACTTGGGACGGAAGAATCCCATGCACTGCTACAGACTAGGGACTGAATGGCTGGGCAGCAGTTCTGCAGAAAAGGACCTAGGGGTTACGGTGGACGAAAAGCTGAATATGAGTCAACAGTGTGCCCTTGTTGCCAAGAAGGCTCATGGCATTGTGGGTTGTATAAGTAGGGGCATTTCCAGCACATCGAGGATGTGATCAGTCCCCTCTACTCAGCACTGGTGAGGCCTCATTTGGAGTACTGTGTCAGTTTTGGGCCCCACACTACAAGAAGGATGTGGATAAATTGGAGAGAGTCCAGCGGAGGGCAACAAAAATGATTAGGGGGCTGGAGCACATGACTTATGAGGAGAGGCTGAGGGAACTGGGATTGTTTAGTCTGCAGAAGAGAAGAATGAGGGTTGATTTGATAGCTGCTTTCAACTACCTGAAAGGGGGCTCCAAAGAGGATGGATCTAGACTGTTCTCAGTGGTAGAAGATGACAGAACAAGGAGTAATGGTCTCAAGTTGCACAGGGGGAGGTTTAGGCTGGATATTAGGAAAAACTTTTTCACTAGTAAGGTGGTGAAGAACTGGAATGGGTTACCTAGGGAGGTAGTGGAATCTCCTTCCTTAGAGGTTTTAAGGTCAGGCTTGACAAAGCCCTGGCTGGGATGATTTAGTTGGATTTGGCCCTGCTTTGAGCAGGGGGTTGGACTAGATGACCTCCTGAGGTCCCTTCCAACCCTGAGATTCTATGATTCTATTAAAAGGATCCTGACTAGCTGTCCAGCCAGCAAATGGGGAAAAAATGGGATGTGATCAAGTGACGTCAAAGACTATATCATGGTGCACATGCACAAGGGGCTGAACTCCTGTCCATGGGCATCCTTAATTCTGGCATTTCCTATCTTTTAAGTGCTTGAATCAGTAACCTTATGTTCTTGTAAAACAGGGATTTAATATTTGTTTTAATTTAATTTGATATAATATATGTGTGTGTCATTCCTGAGGGGGAGGCCGAGGGAGTCTGTGTGGGCTGGAGTTGTGAGAAGAGACTAATGGATGCAGTAAGGGACCAACCACCAGAGAGAGTGACCATAACACCTAAGTCACTAGCCTCAACATGTGAGTGTCTCTAGGGCAGTGGTTATCATGTTCACTCTATGTGCAGGGCAGATACAAGCAAATGCAGCCCTCTGTAAAGCTATGTATTTAGGGACCCGTATATGGGCCATCCCTTGGCAGTAGTACTAAAGCTGACTTACACCAGCTGAGATCTGCCCTCAGGCAGAAACCCCTCTCTCTGCTTCCATCCTAAGAGGAGTCGGACCAATGGATTCTGGTTCCCATTTTTCTTACTTCTTTGCTGAAATGAACAGCGAACCTCTTGTTTCCACTCCTCAGCTGGGACAAAGGCTTCTGGCAGCTGCAAACAAAAAGAAAAACACAAGAAATTCTTAAAATGAGGCAACAAAGCCCCAAATGGTGGCAGGTGGTGGGGTGTGAGCCAGCATGGGAGCTCAGAGTTGCTGCTTATTTGATCTCAAAGAAAATTGCCCCAGAAAGACGACAGAGACTAAGAATTTCACTTGGATGTATCGGAAACGTGTCCTCCTTCTTCCGTTTAACAAGCAGCAATTTCCTTCTGAGTAACTGTATGAGTGACTCGTAAAACTTTCCAAGCTCACTTTTGACGCTTATGATATTTGTGGTCCACAAAGATCCAATTCTGCTTACTTCGTTTTTGTCAAAAGTTCTGTTTTCATGATTTTTAAATATTAAAGATAGGGATTCTTTCCCCACTCCCGAATAGGATGTAAGCCTCAACTCCTGCTGATATCACTGCTATTTATGTATCAAGATGATGCAAAGTCCAGTCCCCATTCTGTCTGCTGCTCGCTATTATCGTGGCTTGTCTTGGTTAAAGCTGCTCGATATTTTCTCCCAACATGGAGTGTGTGGGAAGGAAAAGTGGTGAACATGTCTATGGAGTTCATAACCTCACTATTCAGAGAAACAAGTTGCTGAAGCCAAAGAGGTGAATCCTAAAGTCAATAAAAGAAATAAAAACCAACACAGTATACATACATGGACTAAGAAGGCTTTAAATCATACTGGCTGTGGTATGAGGGTTGTTAGAGAAATTCAGAAAGTGCTGAAGTTCAGTTTTAGCTGGAGATGTTTTAGTTTCTTTGTATTGCACAATAAACTTTGAGCAAACAGTTTCCTGTTCCTCTTCCTATGTTTTATATATATATATATATATATCTGTGTTTGAACACAAAGAAGACGGAGCGAAACACATCAAACCAGGGCCTTCAGATGATGTTGATGAGAGCGTTCTGACTAACAGTAAGTCCATCACTTTCTGCATTTTCTCTTGGGATAGGCTAACTTTAATCTGAGCTAGTTGTAGTTTGTACATGTGGGTGGTGAGACCTGTCAGACTGGGTTAGTGGCAGCGGGCTCTGGTGGCTATTTAAAGGGTCCAGGGCAGTAAGGCAGCGGGAGCCCGTCCCTTTAAATAGCCCCATAGCCCCACTGCTACTATCCCAGGGCTCCAGCAGAAGGGCTCTGGCAGCAAATTAAAGGGCCCGGGGCTCCAGCCGGTGCTGGGAGCCCCAGGACCTTTAAATTGCTGCTTGGGGAAGCTGGGCCGCACTGGTACGGCGCACCTGCTCTTGCCACTACGCCGTACCGGGGCATACCGGCTTACTTTCACCTCTGCCCGACCCCATCCACCACCACCCGACAGACCCCGGAATGCCGCCTACCCAACCCTTCCCGTCCCTGACCACCCCCAGAACCTCTGCCCCCTCCAACCGCTTCTTGTCCCTTATCAAACCCCTCCTCACAGCCCCGGTCCGGCCCCCTGACCATGCTGCTCAGGACCGCGTTTATGGATGCCGCGTGGCCCGCTGGAGCTCACAGCCCCACCCCGTTACCATGCTGCTCAAAGCAGCAGGAGCTGCAGAGCTCCCCAGGAGCGGTCCAGAGTGCTGGCGCCGGGCTCTGCAAGAGCAGGGAAGGTAGGGGAGGGCTGGGAGCCTCCCAGCTGGGAACTCAGGTGGGCCAGACAGGTTGGTCCCACGGGCTGGATGTGCCCACGGCCCGGAGTTTGCCCACCCCTTTAACAACCGGTTCTAAACCAGCTTCTAAATTTAACAACCGGTTTGTGCGAACCAGCTCCAGCTCACCACTGAACACACCATATGTCAGAAGTTACCACTGCTCCACCTCACTTTGCTCTGATATTCAAAATACCCAGGAGGTTCTCACAAGCTAACGCTGGATCTCAGGATGCAGGGCCTGATATTCCAGGACTGTATTTTCTGGGTTTATATTTTTGAAATGTTAATTAAATTAGGGTGTCCCACCTCTATTTTCAAACCCAGTTGGTTGATAAATACTATTACCATAGCCCCTATCTTCCTAAAACCTCACTTGGCTTTACAAACATTAGCTAAGCTGCACCTCACCCTGTGCGTTAGATCAGTAGGATTATCTCCATTTTACAGATGTGGCTACAAGCACAAAGAATCATTTGTGAGAGAGAAACACTGAGGAGTTATGAATCGCAGTGACCTTCTCCCACTACTAGCTTACTTCTTTCCTCAACATGGGAATAATTGTTGTTATTAATGATCCAATTAATGATTAACACCAAGATTTTACATTGCATTATAGCTTCTCTCTTGATGCCCAGTGATGGGTAACCAAAGCAGCAGAATCAGTGACTTGCTCTTACGAGCTCTCGACAACCTTTCTCAGGAAGATTTGAAAGATTTAAAGACAAACTGTCACATTCTGACTTTGAGGAAAGGTAACATCCCCGAGTCGGCTGGAGAATGCCGACAGGATAGATACTGAAGAACCTCCTGATGGAATTCTATAGTGGAGGCGCTGCAGTAGATGTAACCATAGAGGTTTTCACTCAGATCAACCTCCAAGATTCAGCTGCAAAACTCAGAGAGGAAAGAGAGAAAGGTAAGAAACCTAAAGTTACTGTAAAACCTGGGAGTCTGCCCCAAGAATCTGCTCCAGGGCGGCAGCAGCAGGTACAGGAGAAACAGGCTGATAGCAGGAATGACAAATTCTGAATCCAAGCAGGAAGCCAGGGGGACTCAGAGCAGAGATGCCCACAGTGGCCCAGATTCTCTCACCTACTCCACTCCCTTTTCACCACTCAGCTGGCACAAAAGGAGAAGAGACAGCCTGTAACTCTGCATCTGAGGAAATCCGCAGTGTTGGGGAGTCCCCAGTGGGTGTAGAGCCAACAGAGCAGTGCAGAGGAGTGTCATGGACAGGAGAGGTGGGGACGAGGAGTAACTGGGATGCATCCCTAGCTGGAGGATCATTCCTTGGTGACCATTAGCAACTAGTGCAAGTAAGACCAGCCTCCAGGCTGCTCTAACCTGTGCTAGAGCTGGGACAGAGAACTGAGGATCTGTAACTGGTAACTGGTCACAGCAGAGTATGTTATCCCCAAACAGCTGGTTGACAACATGAGACATTCCAGGGGTTCCAGGCAGGATCTTTATTATCTCCAAGGCTATCTTTTAATGCAAGAAACAAATTCAGTGCAGTATAAACAGCCAAGGAGCCAGCAAAGCTGCAGAGCTGCAGTTCCAGAGGCTCCAGGCTGCTTTGCAGTGTCCCACAAGAGTGTAAGAGCCAGTGCCAGTGGGGAGCCAGTCTGTAGTGGAGCAGTGTTAGATTCCATGTGCTCAGTGATGGAGTTAAACTCAACCCTGTTACAGTCATTCCTGTTCCACTTCCCTGCATCCTATAGTGCCAGTGGAGCCCAGCTGGGCTGGTTCTGCCTGGGGTCCCTGGGATGGAAGCTCTGGGGCTGGCAGTGGGGCTCTCCCTAGAGGCCTTTGGAATTCACTCCCCTGGACAGTCCCCCAGGGGGAAAGTTTGGCAGCCTCAGGCGCAATGCAGGGGGCAGTTCCTTGGTTTAGACTGTGAGCTCTGTCAGGCCGGGACAGTCATGTTATGTGTGTGCACAGGACCTAGTACAATGGGCCCCCGATTGGGGCTCTAGATCCTATCAAAACTCAGTAATAAAATAATAATTATTGAGGGGTGGGGAAAGGGTTCTTTGTTCCCCTAAGTTAGTCACAGATGCTTGGCAAAAGGAGTGGCAATATTAAGCAAACATTTCTGGTTACCTGTGCGAATTTTAATCCAGGCAGCATTCTACATTCTATCAATAACTGAATCTAGTGAGAAGCTAGGGGTTGTTGCGGGGGAGGCCCCAAATGGTAGTTATCCCAAAATGAACAAATTCCCTCGGGCTGCCCTTAGTGTCTGTTTTAGATCCCTACATTTTAAAGGCTCTCCTGGGCCACCCAGCCCATCCCTGACCGAGGGCAGAATTCTCCTTTGCATGGACCCTTTAGTTGTTTCACCTAATCTGTGTTGGAACATGAGTGTTTGTGAGGGATTCCCTCTCCCCACAGACACTCCTGAATTGACTGTTTGTCCCAGTGCCAGTTGTTCTGTGTTTCTCTGACCACGTGGCGGCTCATCATGTAAAGTGCAGACTAGTCATCAGTGGAACCAGGCAGGGGGAGGTCCGAGAAACTGAGCTCCCTTCACAGTATTCCCCAAACTGGACTTCATACATTGACGGCTGGTAGCAGTGCTCTCCTTGGTGATTACTTCATTAACACAGGATGCAATTGCATCATTCTGTCACTTGCTGCCTCTGTACAGAACAGAAACACACTTGCATTGAAATACACTCTACATTCTTTCACTGTGTAATTTCCCTTTCAGAGTTTCATCAGAGTCAAAACCCATCAGAGTTGTCGGCAAAGGTATGTGATGGCTACTCAGGAAGTTACCTAAGGACAGCGGTTCCTGCTTACTCAGTTGGATACGTTCACAGAACTATTGCTGTGAAAAAAAATGAACAGTTTACATGGTCTATAATTCCCCAGGTTCTTTGTTCCATCATTAAAAAGATATTTGCCCTTCTCCAGCCCACTGGGACCTCATCAAATCCTCTATGAGTTTTCAGAGATATTGGTTCAGAGAGTGCTTCAACTAGTTCCTTAAGTATCATAAGGAGAGTTTTAGGCCCTGATGAATTGAATGCGTCTAACTTATCTAAGTAGTCTTTACCCTGCTCTCTCCCTATTCTGGCTTTTGGGTTTTTCCTCTTGTTATTAATAAGAATTGTCTTAGCATCTGGTCACAATTAACATATTTAGTGAACACTGAAGCAAAATAGGCATTAAACACCTCAGCCTTCTAGGTATCATCCATTATTAGATCTCCTTCCCTGCTAAGCAGTGGACCTGTGCTTTTCTTTGTCCTTCTCTTGCTCCTGTTGTATTCATAGAGCCTTTTATTGCTTTCTATGTCCTTTACTAGGTGTAACTCATTTTGTCCCTTAGCCTTTCTGATTTTGTCCCTACATCTCTGTTCAATCCTTTTGTTCTCATCCTAAGCAATTTGTCTGTCTTTCCACTCTTCGTGTCATGGTCAATCCCAGGAATTGCAGCCATGATGGGGAAGTTTGCACCTTCCATTTCATGTGCTCTTCTGTTCCTTCTAGCAACTGTCAGACGAACTGTGTACAAAATGGGGTGGCAGCCTCATGCCATTACAATGAACCAATCAAAATCCTTTGGTGATTTCAATTATAAACATTTTTCCTATTTCTAGAATCTCTCGGCTCATTGTCATGCCAACCTATGACTTTACCAGGAGCCTTGCAGACCCTCAGTACTGCTTTTCTAGCTTAAATAATCCAGTTTGTATCAGTTGTTTTACAAACAATTTTATATAATGGGCTGAGTGGGACTTTTATTACCTTGGGCAACTTCCAATACACATGTGTGCAAAGAGTCCCTCTGGGTTTGTACTGAGCAAATGTACTAGCCTCATGCTGGAGGACACTCTGCTGTAGGGGCAGGGGTGGCTCCAGACCCCAGCCGCCAGCGCATGCTTGGGGCAGCATGCTGCGGGGTGCTCTGCCGGTCGCCGGGAGGCGGCAGGCGGCTCGGTGGACCTCCGCGGGCGTGCCTGCGGAGGGTCCGCTGGTCCCAGCGCAGCTTCAGTGGCGCGCGGGACCAGCAGACCCTCCGCAGGCACACCTGCGGGAGGTCCACCAGAGCAGCGGGACCAGCGACCCGGCAGAGCGCCTCCTGCGGCATGCTGCCCTGCTTGGGGCGAAATGTCTAGAGCTGCCCTGTGTAGGGGCACCATCTCTTAAGTGAGGAAGGTAACTGGAAGTACTCAATTGTGGTAATTAAAGATCCTGTGACGCTCTCTCTTGTAAACCCATGTGTCCTGACAAATTCTAGTTTATGAAGCTACATTCTTTCCATCTACATTCCCAGTATTGTTTCAACTGCATATGATATTCTCTTCCACTGTTGACCTTTCTTGTTGTGTAGTGTTCCTGTGCACTGTCAGACAGTAGCTGGGTTTCACCAGAGAGGTGGTTGCATTTCACTGGGGATGAAGTGATGCCTACAGTCTTTACTCAAATGAATAATTTCAGTGGGGCGACCGTATTTGAATAAGGGCTGCAGGATCTCACCCATAGTTGAGTGATTTCAGGATCCTTTTTGAAGAAGGTTTCATTATAAATGTGAAGAACCATTATTGTTGTTACAGTAGAACTATTTTAAGAGATTAGTCTGTCTGTTTTCTGAACTTTCAGTTCAATATTTCTAATGTCTCATGTTGCTGATACAGGTTACAAGAAGAAGTATAAAGAAGATATTAAAAAGAAATACAAGCTAATAAAAGACATGAACAGTTGTTTTGGTGACTATATGATTCTAAACAGAAGATACACAAACCTCACTATTGTAGACAGACCTCGTCAGGCAAAGGAGAGAGAACATGAAATAATGGCCATGGGATGGAGACATGCAGAAATCATGACTGAACGAGCTAGTTCTGCAGTTACACTGGCCACTCTCTATAAACCTGATAAAGATGGACAAACACCACAAGTCGTTGTGCTGCTGGGAGCTGCTGGGATTGGGAAAACAATGACTGCAAGAAAGATCATGTACGATTGGGCAGCTGGGGAACTCTATAAGAAAAAGTTTGATTATGTTTTCTACATAAACTGCAGGGAAATGAACCTTCTTAATGAGCAGGGAAGTGTGGCTGACATGATTTTTAAAAGTTGGCTTAATACAAATGCACCAGTTAACCACATTCTAGTGAATCCAGAAAAACTCCTGTTCATAATAGATGGGTTTGATGAATTGAGATTTTCCTTTGATCAGCCTAAAGATAATCTGTGCACTGACCCCTGGGAGAAGAAGCCAATGGAAATCCTCTGAGCAGTTTATTTAGGAGAACAGTTCTTCCTGAATCCTACCTGATGATCACTACAAGACCAGCTGCTCTGGAGAAACTCGGGCAATGTTTGGAGTGTTCACGTTATGCAGAGATCCTGGGGTTTTCCGAAGCTGAGCGGGAAGAATATTTCCACAAGTTCTTTGGAAATGAAAACCAAGCAAGACAAGCTTTACGATTTGTGAAAGCAAATGAAATTCTTTTCACCATGTGCTTTGTCCCCTTCGTATGTTGGATCATCTGCACTGTTCTGAAACAACAGCTTGAAAAGGTGAGAATCTCACACAAACTTCAAAAACAGTCACTGGAGTGTATATGCTCCTATCTTTCCAGTTTAGTCAAGCCTCTCAGCAACAATACAAAGCAACACTTATATGGAAATCTGAGGACTTTGCTCTTTGGCTGCTGATGGAATCTGGAAACAAAAGATACTGTTTGAGGAAGAAGAAATCAAGAAGTTTGGCTTAGATCAGAAAACTCTCTCCCTCTCTTTTGAATGAGAATATTTTCAAAAAGAAACTGACTCTGAATGTCTCTACAGCTTCATTCACTTAAGCTTTCAGGAATTTTTGCAGCTTTGTTATATGTCCTGGAGGAAGATGAAACAACAGATTCAGGGATTCCCAAGAAAGATGTAAACGTTGTTAGAAAACTATAGAAACTCTAAAAAATATTTAATGTTAACAGTGCGATTCCTGTTTGGGTTCTTAAATGAAGAAAGAATGAAGGATCTGCAGGAAAAATTTGGGTGTAAACTTTCACCTAAAATTAAGGCAGATTTACTGAAGTGGGTTCAAGCAAACCAACAAACAGATTTAACCTTGCCCTGTGTTCATGAGGATTTATCAAAGTTATCAGCTTGAGTTGTTTCACTGTGTGTATGAGATGCATGAAGAAGATTTTGCAGTTAATGCATTGGATCACTTCACTGAACTGAAATTAAATCAAAATAAATTTACCCAGATGGATCAAAGGGCTCTTTCATTCTGTGTAAAGCATTGTCGTAGTCTGGAGTCACTTTGTATGTGTGACTGTACATTTAGTTTAGAAGACCATGAGGAAGAACTCCCAAGACGACAAACATGGCTACATCAGTAAGTATTATCTGAGCTGAAAAATCTGTAGTTTCTTTAACAGATTAAATGTTGCTTTCCCTCTGTCTTGATAACTACTAATTGGCTGAATGATCCACCTGAGACCAATTCTACTGTTACTGTAAGCTAATGATACAGTTATCACACTACTGAAAAAAATAACCTTTTTAAAAAAAATCGTGATTGTTTGGTCTGCTCTATCCTCTCAATGACTGAAATGTTTGCTGTACTGTTTTGTGTACAGATATGAAAGGGGTGAGACAAAGAGCAGGGAGGAAACCTGCTTTGTGTCAACAATTGTACAAGAACGGTTGAGAGCTGCTCACTGAGACCTTCCATGATGAGAAATCACTAGGAAACAAAACAAGCTTCCACATCCCCGGTGTACAACTAAGGCACCTTTATAGTAGTAAAATTGCATCCACCCTAGAGATTGTACTGGTCCAAACATTTTGGTAAAAATTTTCTCCTAACCAAAATAGTTATAGCAGTAATAACACTGTGTGTTGATCAGGCCTCAACTGAAAATCAGCATGTAGTTTTACCGTGCTGTTGTGTGTAGAAGGCAGTGTGTTTGAACAGTTCGCTGATCAAATAAAATTCAGAACAAAACCAAACTTGAAATGTCCCACAAAATTCTGAGTTTCAACCAGCCCTAGCTGCAACCAGAAAACAGGTGTCTTCACCAGGGGCAGCTCTAAATTCCACCGCCCCAAGCAGGGTGGCACGCCGCACGGGGCGCTCTGGTGGTCGCCGGTCCCGTGGCTCCGGGGGACTTCTTGCAGATGTGCCTGTGGAGGTCCGCTGGTCCCACGGCTCTGGTGGACCTCCAGCAGGCATGCCTGCGGAGGTTCACCAAGCCGCGAGACCAGCGGACCTCTGCAGGCACGCCTGCGGGTGGTCCGCTGGAGCCACCTGCCACCCTCCCGGCAAAATGCCGCCCCAAGAGCGCTTGGCACGCTGGGGTCTGGAGCCGGCCCTGGTCTTCACCACCAAACTATGCTGCAGCACTCTTCACCACAATTTGCTGCATGTGGATAAAACTAAAATTATCATTTAAAAAAATCAGTAGTACATAGGAACTTAAAAATATTTCAGAAGCTTCTTCCTATCAGTATAATTGGATTTTAACCAAAAAAAAGGTGCATTCAATAATTGGTGGTGTGTCTCAGTGTCGCTATTAACAACTGCTTGGCAGGTCTCCAAAAACAATCCTAACCCGACCTACCATGCCGCGCACATCTTGCAAGACATAACCAGTGCAATCTTCCACATAACCAGTGCAATGTCATGCAGAGAGTGTAGAGGTTTTTTTGTTTTTTTCTGGGTGAGGGAAGATTCCACAATAGTGAGTAGCTTAGCAGATGGTGCATTGAGGTACCAGCTAAAAGCTTGTGAGTTCTAATCCCAGCTGTTTCTTGGCTGCTCTTGATATTTCTCTGCCTTTTTCATCCCTTATTAACATAGGCCTCAAAACCCTGCCTTAGGGGAGGTATAACTATCACCTACCCATTTTACAGCCAAGATAACAGAGCGATTGGCAAGTTCACATCAACAGAGCCGAGGATAGAACCCAGGCCTCTAATAACATGGATCTAAGCCTCATTCATTTTGCCAACCTGCCTATAAGGTGAAAAAAGCCAAAATATCAATACATTCAGACAGAGTGGCTCTTTGTTCCTGTCTAGTAGATAAGAGGTGGGCAAACTTTTTGGCCGGAGGGTCATATCGGGGTTCCAAAACTGTATGGAGGGCCGGATAGGGAAGGCTGTACCTCCTCAAACAGCCTGGCCCCGCCCCTATCTGCCCCTCCACTTCCCACCCCCTCAGAACCCTGACCCATCAAACACCCCCACTCCTTGTCCCCTGACCACCCCATTTCTAACCACCCCTGGGACTCCACCCCTATCCAACCCCTGCTCCCTGTCTCCTGACTGCCCTGACCCCATCAACATCCCCACCCCCTGACAGCCCCCAAGCCTATCCAACCCTCCCTGTTCCCAGTTCCTGACTGCCCCCAACCTCCACCCCAACTAACTGCCCCATTCTCCCTGTCCCTGACTGCCCCCGGGACCCTCTACCCCTTATCTAACCCCCTACCCCTTACCATGCCACTCAGAGCAGCAGGAGCCTGCAACCACACCACTCGCTGCCCAGCAGGAGTGGCAGGCCAGGCGCTGCAGCGCGCTGAGGCTGCGGGGACGGAGGACAGCGAGGGAGGGCTGAGGTCTGCGTCCCGGCCAGTAGCTCAGGGGCCGGGCAGGATGGTCCCGAGCGGATGTGGCCCACAGGCCGTGGTTGCCCACCTCTGGACTAGATCATAGGCGAGCAGTTCACAGATCTCTAATAGCCCCTGTACTCATGGGGTGGTCCTTTAAATCAAGTGACAGATGCTCATGTGTTGAGGTTGAGAGCCAGGACCACTCCCTGCAGATCAGCGCTGGCCAAATCAGGCAGGAAACAGATCTGACCCTGATCTCTCACATTTCAGGTCAGTGTCCTAACTACCCAGTTATAGAATCAGTCTTGTTCTCTCTGGCCCAATGAATGTAAGGATTTGCACACAGTGGAATAGCTCCAACAGAGAGAAAAACACTAACCATAGGGTTATTAGCCATTCTGCAATGAGATATCTCTCTTCCTCTCCCCAGAGGTATTAAGGAATGTTTGTTGAACATTTTCTAACCAGTTCTACTGAAGACAACCCAAGCAGGAGGGTTGTTGCAATGGCTCTGCTGTCTCTAACCAGCTGAGCGTAGACTCCTCCCAGAGCAAGGAAGAGGGCCAGTCTAACAATCCTGAAACCAGCAGCCTAGTGCTGGGATTCCCGCTAATAGGATGTTGGTGGCCCCTAGAATGAATTGAGATTGGTCAGTTTCAGCTCCCACTTCACAAACTCACCACCATGTGATGCACTAACTAGTAAATGATCACGTTTAGTCTAATGGGCAGAAGTTAGTAAGCAGGAGTCATGTGCACCAGCTGTAACCATTTGTCAAGTGTTTTGCAGGATTCACAGCAGAGGTGAGTTTTAAGGCAGGATCTGAAGAAGGCTATTGCAGAGGTAATGGAGTTATGACCTGGCTCCTATTGACCAGTCGAGTTAAGCGTGGTTGAACTGACTCTTTTCAAAGCATTATATAGTGCTGACCCCAGCTGAGAGCGAGAGAGAGAGCTCCAGTCCCTCCATGACAGTGACTTGGCCTGGTGGCTTTATTCCACAAGAAAAAGCAATCTGTTGACAAGGAAGGAAAGGCTCGTCTCTGCAGGAGACTAAGTTGTCACAACCGTGGGGCCACAATGGTGGAACTCACTGCCCAATGTAGGATCATAGAATCATAGACTTGAAGGTCAGAAGGGACCATTATGATTGTCTAGTCTGACCTCCTACACAGCAGACCACAGAATCTCACCACCCAGTCCTGTAACAAACCCCTGACCTATGTCTGAGCTATTCAAGTCCTCAAATCGTGGTGTAAAGACTTAAGGTGCAGAGAATCCTCAGCAAATGACCCGTGACCGATGCTCCAGAGGAAGGCAAAAAAACCCAGGGTCTCTGCCAATCTGCCCTGGATGAAAATTCCTTCCGCCCCCAAATATGGTGATCAATGAAACCCTGAGCATGTGGGCAAGACTCACCAGCCAGACACCCAGGAAAGAATTCTCTGTCGTAACTCAGATCCACCCCATCTAACATCCCATCACAGGCCATTGGGCATATTTACTGCTAATAGTCAAAAATCAATTAATTGCCAAATTAGGTTATCCCATCATACCATCCCCTCCATAAATGTATTAAGCTTAGTCTTGAAGCCAGATATGTCTTTTTGCCCTCACTACTCCCCTTGGAAGCTGTTCCAGAACTTCCTCCACTGATGGTTAGAAACCACCGTCTAATTTCAAGTCTAAACTTCCTGATGACCAGTTTATATCCATTTGTTCTTGAGTCCATATTGGTACACTGAGCTTAAATAATTCTTCTCCACTCCCTGAGTATTTATCCTCTGATATATTTATAGAAGCAATCACATCTCCTCACAACCTTCTTTTGGTTAGGCTAAACAAGCCAAGCTCTTTGAGTCTCCTTTCATAAGACAGGTTTTCCATTCCTCAGATCATCTAGTAGCTCTTCTCTGTACCTGTTCCAGTTTGAATTCATCCTTCTTAAACATAGGAGACCAGACTGCACACAATATTCAGATGAGGTCTCACAGTGCCTTGTATAACAGTAATTAACACCTCCTTATCTCTACTGGAAATACCTTGCTGAAAGTGCATCCCAAGACCCAGAAGTTTTTTTCACGGCCATATCACATTTATTGGTTCATAGTCATCCTGTGATCAACCACTACTCAAGGTCCTTCTCCTCTATTTACTTCCAAGTAGCCCAGCGTCCCCAGCCCAAAACAAAAGATTCTTATTAATCCACTAAATGTTACACTTTTCACTATTAAATTTCATCCTATTACTATTACTCCAGTTTACAAGAGTCATCTACATCTCTCTGTGCTAATACCTCCCAGCTTTGTACCCATCCACAAACATTTATTAGCACATTCCTGCATTTTGTACCAAGGTCAGTAATAAAAGATTAAGTGCAGATTGGTCCCAAAACTGATCCCTGAGGAACTCCACTATAGCTAACCTCCTTCCAGCCTGACAGTTTCATCTTTCCAGTATGACCCGTTGTAGTCTCCCTTTTAACAACAGTTCCTTATCCACCTTTTCCAGTGTTTCATATTGATCCCCATCTTTTCCAATTTAGCTAATAATTCCCCATGCTGGAAACATATCAAATGCCTTACTGAAATTGAGGTAAATTAGATCCACTCCATTCCTTTGTCTAAAAAAATCTGTTACCTTCTCAAGAAAGGAGATCAGGTTAGTTGGCATGATCTACCTTTTGTAAAACCATGTTGTATTTTGTCCCAAGTACATTTGACCTCAATAGCCTTAACAACTTTCTCTTTCAAAAATTTTTCCCAAGACCTTACATACTACAGATGTGTCAAACTAAGATGCCTGTAGTTACCTGTATCACATTTTTCCCCTTTACTTAAAAATAGGAACTATGTTAGCAATTCTCCAGTCATATGAGTACAATCCCTGAGTTTACAGATTCATTAAAATTTTTGCTCAATGGGCTTGCAATTTCATGTGCCAGATCCTTTAATATTATTGGATGAAGAGATCATCTGGGCCCCCTGATTTTGTCCCATTTAAGCCTGTTTGAGTTTGGCTTCTACCTCGGATGTGGTAATAGCTTTACCTCCATATCCTCCCATTTCCCATTTGTTATCCTACCAGTATCCCCTAAGCTCCTCATTAGCCTCATTAAAGACTGAGAGGCCAAAGGAAGTATTTGATGTGTTTAGATGTTGGGCCATTCCTAGATCCTTATCCTTAACACTCCATCCATCCTCAGTGTTTTAGTGGTCACTTCTTCTTTCTTTGTTTTCTTCTTATTTATATGGCTATAGAACCTTTTACTATTGGTTTTAATTCCCTTTTACCAAGGTCCAACTCTACACTGGCTTTTGGCCTTTCTCATTTATCCCTACATGTTTCTAACACCTCAGTAAGGTAGTTTTCCTTGCTGATCCTCCCATCCTTGTGAGGCTTTCTGTTTTTCTTAATCACCCCTCTCTGAGATGCTGAAACTCATCCAGCTTGGTCTATAACTCCTGCCTATGAATTTTCCCCTTTCTTGGGATGTAGGCTATGATAATTTCTGCAACTTTGACTTGAAGTAATTCCAGGCCTCCTCCACCTTTAGATCCCACAGTTCTTCAGTCAAATCCACTTCTCTAACTAATTTCCTATAGTTTTTAAAGTTAGCCCTTTTGAAATAAAAAACCCTAGTCACAGATCTATTTTTTGTTTATCCTTCCATTTAGTTTGAACTGAATTAGCTCATGATGCGCTCAGAACCAATGTTGTTCCCTAAAACCATTTCTTCTATGAGGTCCTCACTACTCACCAAAACCAAATCTAAAATAGCATCCCCTCTTGTTTGTTCTTCAACTACTTGGTGAAGATCCATCAGCTATTGCATCCAGGAAAATCTGAGCTATTAATGCTCACTAGCACTTGTCCTCCAATCTATATCTGGGAAGTTAAAGTCTCCCATGATCACACAATTTCCATTAGTATTTCCTTCATTAAAAACATTAAAGAGATCTCTATCCAGAAAGATGTAATAGGAATGAGCCGCCTGCCCCCCACACACACTGCCTCAAACTAAATACAAAGCTTACCGTGACTGGGTTTCCCACGAACCAGCTCTCTGGCTCGTCACGTTACACATGTTCTT